>NC_057808.1:432643885-432943885 GCF_018294505.1 Triticum aestivum
GTCGACGCCGGCAGGAGACGGCGGTGAAGTGGGGGCGACGGCGAAGTGGGGGAGACGGCGGCGAAGTGGCGGGGCGAGGGATTTGGGGGGAAGTGGTGGCTCGGGGGAAACCGTTTCTGCGTTAAGTAAAAAAATAACGGTAGCGCGTTAGGGAAAACGCGCTATAGCTAAGTTAGCTATAGCGCGTTTTAGCAAACGCGCTACTGCTATTCCTTCATCCTTTTTTCCCTTTTTCGTTTATTTTTCTTTACATTTTATATTTTTCCTTTCTCCTTTTTCTATTTCTTTCATTTTCATTTACTTTTCTATTTGTTTTTCATTTTATTTTGTTTTCGTTAGCAGTAGCGCTTTACACATAAACGCGCTACTATAAGAATATTAGCGGTAGTGCTGTTTTCTAAAGATTGCTACTACTATGTGTAGCCCATCGGCTTAGTGCTTGGAATTTTAGTAGTAGTGAGTTTTCGTCGAGACGCACTACTGATATATATGCATCTGCAATGCGCTTATTTTGGACTCGCTACTGCTGTCTAGCAGTAGCGGGCATTTTTAACAAGCGCTACTGCTAAAGTTCTGTGTATATCGTTTTTCCTAGTAGTGGTATTGCAATAAACATGATCAAATCATATTCATGCTCAACGCAAACACCAAATAACATTTATTTAGGTTCAACACTAATCCCGAAGGTAGAGGGAGTGCGCGATGGTGATCGTATCAACCTTGGAATCACTTCCAACACACATCGTCACCTCGCCCTTAACTAGTCTATGTTTATTCTGCAACTCCTGTTTCGAGTTACTAATCTTAGCAACTGAACCGGTATCAAATACTCAGGGGCTACTATGAACACTAGCAATGTACACATCAATAACATGTATATCAAATATACTTTTGTTCACTTTGCCATCCTTCTTATCTGCCAAGTATTTGGGGCAGCTCCGCTTCCAGTGACCATTTCCTTTGCAGTAGAGGCACTCAATTTCAGGCTTGGGTCCAGCTTTGGGCTTCTTCATGGGAGCGGCAACTTGCTTTCCATTCTTCTTGAAGTTCCCTTTCTTTCCCTTGCCTTTTTCTTGAAACTAGTGGTCTTGTTAATCATCAACACTTGATGCTCTTTCTTGATTTCTACCTTCGCCGATTCAGCATCGCGAAGAGCTCGGGAATCATTTTCATCATCCCTTGCATATTATAGTTCATCACAAAGTTCTAGTAGCTTGGTGATAGTGACTAGAGAACTCTATCAATCACTATCTTATCTAGAAGATTAACTCACACTTGATTCAAGTGATCGTTGTACCCAGACATTCTGAGCACATGCTCACTGGTTGAGCTATTCTCCTCCATCTTGTAGGCAAAGTACTTGTCAGAGGTCTCATACCTCTCAACACGGGCATGAGTCTGATATATCGATTTCAGCTCTTGGAACATCTAATATGCTCCGTGGCGTTCAAAATGTTATTGAAGTCCCGGTTCTAAGCCGTAAAACATGGCACACTAAACTATCAAGTAGTCATCATATCGAGCTTGTCAAACATTCATCGTCTATATCTGCTCCTGCAATAGGTCTATCACCTAGCGGTGCATCAAGGACATAATTCTTCTATGCAGCAATGAGGATAATCCTCATATCACGGACCCAGTCCGCATCTTTGCTACAATCATCTTTCAACTTATTTTTCTCTAGGAATCTATAGAAAATAAACGGGGAGCTACATCGCGAGCTATTGATCTACAACATAGTTATGCAAATACTATCAGGACTAAGTTCATGATAAATTAAGTTCAATTAATCAAATTACTCAAGAACTCTCACTTAAATAGACATCCCTTAAGTCATCTAAGTGATATGTGATCCAAATCAACTAACCCATGTCCAATCATCACGTGAGATGGGGTAGTCATCAATGGTGAACATCTCTATGTTGATCATATCTACTATATGATTCACGTTCGACCTTTCGGTCTCCAGTGTTCCGAGGCCATGTCTGTACATGCTAGGCTCGTCAAGTTTAACCAAGTATTCCGCATGTGCAAAACTGTCTTGCACCTGTTGTATGTGAACGTAGAGTCTATCACACCCGATCATCACGTGGTGTCTCAACACGACGAACTGTAGCAAGGGTGCATACTCAGGGAGAACACTTTTACCTTGAAATTTAGTGAAGGGGTCATCTTATAATGCTACCGCCGTACTAAGCAAAATAAGATGCATAAAAGATAAACATCACATGCAATCAAAATATGTGACATGATATGGCCATCATCATCTCGTGCTTTTGATCTCCATCTCCAAAACATCGTCATGATATTCATTGTCACCGGCTCGACACCTTGATCTCCATCATAGCGTCGTGGTCATCTCGCCAACTATTGCTTCTACAATAATCTCTAACGCATAGAAATAAAGTAAAGCAATTACATGGTGTTTGCATTTCATATAATAAAGAGACAACCATAAAACTCCTGCCGGTTGCCGATAACTTACAAAACATGATCATCTCATACAATAACGTTTATCACATCATGTCTTGACCATATCACATCACAACATACCCTACAAAAACAAGTTAGACGTCCTCTACTTTGTTGTTGCAAGTTTACGTGGCTGCTACGGGCTTCTAGCAGGAACCGTTCTTACCTACGCATAAAACCACAACGGTGTTTCATCAAGTTTGCTGTTTTAACCTTCTTCAAGGACCGGCCGTAGTCAAATTCGATTCAACTAAAGTAGGATAAACAGTCGCCCGCCAGGCACCTTTTATGCAAAACTAGTTGCATGTCTGTAAATTGGAACCGGTCTCATGTGCGTGGACATGTAAGGTTGGTCCGGGCCGCTTCATCCCACAATACCGCTGCATCAAAATAAGGCGTTGGTGGTAATCACTATGACTATCACTGCCCACAACTCTTTGTGTTCTACACATGCATATCATCTACGCATAGATCTGGCTCATGATGCCACTCTTGGGAATCATTGCATGGAAAACAAAATAAATTCTACGCACACGCAATGATCTATCCATGGAGATGCATAGCAACAAGGGGTAGAGTGTGTCTACGTACCCTCGTAGACCGTAAGCGGAAGCGTTTCAGAATGCGGTTGATGTAGTCGATCGAACTTCTTCGCGCTTCAACCGATCAAGTACCAAACGCACGGCACCTCCGCGTTCTGCACATGTTCAGCTCGGTGATGTCCCTCGCCTTCTTGATCCAGCAAAACGTCGAGGTAGTAGATGAGTTCCGTTAGCACGATGGCATGGTGACGGTGATGGTGAAGTGATCTCCGTAGGGCTTCGCCTAAGCACTACGAAAATATGATCGGGGTTGTAAACGGTGGAGGGGGGCGCCGCACACGGCTAGGCAATTGTCTGGTGTGTGCTAGACGCCCCCCTCCTCATATATATAGGTGGGAGGGCGAGGGGAGAGGCCAAGGGGCGCCCCAAGTAGGTCTGAATCCTACATGGGCTCCTGCCCTTGTCCGCGCCCCCTGCCATGCTTGTCGGAGGGGGAAGGAAAGAGGGGGAGAGGGAAGGAAGGGGGAATCCTATTCCACTCTTTCCTTTCCCTTCCCCTCTTTCCTTCTCCTCCTAGGCCGGCCCATATGGGGGGCGCACCAGCCCCTTGTGGCTGGTGTGTTTCCCCTCTTGGCCCATAAGGCCCATATCTTTTGCCGGGGTTGCCCGGAACACCTTCCGGTGACCCGATAAGTACCCGATACCCCCCGAAACACTTCCGGTGTCCGAATACCCTCGTCCTATATACCAATCTTTACCTCTCAACCATTTCGAGACTCCTCGTCATGTCCATGATCTCATCCAGGCTCCGAACAACATTCGGTCACCAAATCACATAACTCATATAATACTATATCGTCATCAAACGTTAAGCGTGCGGCTCCTACGGGTTCAAGAACTATGTAGACAATGCGAGACACCTCTCCAGTCAATAACCAATGGCGGAACCTGGATGCCCATATTGGATCCTACATATTCTACGAAGATCTTTATCGGTCGAACCGTTATGACAACATACGTAATTCCCTTTGTCCATCGGTATGTTACTTGCCCGAGATTCGATCGTCGGTATCTTCATACCTAGTTCAATCTCGTTACCGGCAAGTCTCTTTACTTGTTCCGTAATACATCACCTCGTGACTAACTCCTTCGTCGTTTGCTTGCAAGCTTATGATGTGTATTACCGAGAGGGCCCAGAGATACCTCTCCGATACTCGGAGTGACAAATCCTAATCTCGATCTATGCCAACTCAACAAACACCTTCGGAGGTACCTGTAGAGCATCTTCATAATCACCCAGTTACGTTGTGATGTTTGATAGGACACAAGGCATACCTCCGGTATCCGGGAGTTGCATAATCTCATAGTCAAAGGAATATGTATTTGACATGAAGAAAGCAATAGCAATAAAGCTGAACAATCATTATGCTAAGCTAACGGATGGGTCTTGTCCATCACATCATTCTCCTAATGAGGTGATCCCGTTATCAAATGACAACTCATGTCCATGGTTAGGAAACCTTAACCATCTTTGATCAACGAGCTAGTCTAGTAGAGGCTTACTAGGGACACGGTATTTGTTTATGTATTCACACATGTATTTAAGTTTCGATCAATACAATTCTAGCATGAATACTAAAACTTTATCATGAATAAGGAAATATAAAATAACAACTTTATTATTGCCTCTAGGGCATATTTCCTTCAGTTTCTCTATCATACCCGAAGGAATTTCATAACAAATATTTTCAGTAGGTTCAGTAGGTTGAGGAGCAACTCTTTGCTCTTTCGGTCGAGGTGAAGATACCCCGAACAAGCCCCTCAAAGGATTATTCTCCATAGTAACAAGTGATAGTAAATTTCAGCACACTATATAAATTTTTCCTTACCAAATTCCACTTACCAAAGGCGCATCACTCCCCGGCAACGGCGCCAAAAAAGAGTCTTGATGACCCACAAGTATAGGGGATCTATCGTAGTCCTTTCCATAAGTAAGAGTGTCGAACCCAGCGAGGAGCAGAAGGAAATGACAAGTGGTTTTCAGCAAGGTATTCTCTGCAAGCACTGAAATTATCGGTAACAGATAGTTTTGTGATAAGATAATTCGTAACAAGTAACAAGTAAAAAAAGTAACTAAGGTGCAACAAGGTGGCCCAATCCTTTTTGTAGCAAAGGACAAGCCTGGAAGAACTCTTATATAAAGCAAAGCCCTCCCGAGGACACATGGGAATTACTGTCAAGCTAGTTTTCATCATGCTCATATGATTCATGTTCGTTACTTTGATAATTTGATATGTGGGTGGACCAGTGCTTGGGTGCTGCCCTTACTTGGACAAGCCTCCCACTTACGATTAACCCCTCTCGCAAGCATCCGCAACTACGAAAGAAGAATTAAGATAAATCTAACCATAGCATGAAACATATGGATCCAAATCAGCCCCTTACGAAGCAACGCATAAACTAGGGTTTAAGCTTCTGTCACTCTAGCAACCCATCATCTACTTATTACTTTCCAATGCCTTACCCTAGGCCCAAATCATGGTGAAGTGTCATGTAGTTGACGTTCACATAACACCACTAGAGGAAAGACAACATACATCTCATCAAAATATTGAACGAAGACCAAATTCACATGATTACTTATAACAAGACTTCTCCCATGTCCTCAGGAACAAACGTAACTACTCACAAAGCATATTCATGTTCATAATCATAGGAGTATTAATTATCATGAAGGATCTGAACATCTGATCTTCCACCGAATAAACCAACTAGCATCAACTACAAGGAGTAATCAACACTACTAGCAACCCACAGGTACCAATCTGAGGTTTTGAGACAAAGATCGGATACAAGTAATGGAACTAGGGTTCGAGAGGAGATGGTGCTGGTGAAGATGTTGATGGAGATTGACCCCCTCTCGATGAGAGGATCGTTGGTGATGATGATGGCTTCGATTTCCCCCTCCCGGAGGGAAGTTTCCCCGGCAAAACAGCTCCGCCGGAGCCCTAGATTGGTTCTGCCTAGGTTCCCCCTCGAGATGGCGGCGCTTCGTCCCGAAAGCTTCCTTCTGATTTTTTCCAGGACAAAACACATCATATAGCAGAAGATGGGCACCGAAGGCCTGACAGGGGGCCCACAAGGTAGGGGGCGCGCCCCCCACCCTTGTGGATGGCTGGTGGCCCCCTCTGGTGCTTTCTTCGCCCAATATTTTTTATTAATTCCAAAATGACTCTCCGTAAAGTTTCAGAACTTTTGGAGTTGTGCAAAATAGGTCTCTAATATTTGCTCCTTTTCCAGTCCAAAATTCCAGCTGCCGGCATTCTCCCTCTTCATGTAAACCTTGTAAAATAAGAGAGAAAAGGCATATGTATTGTGCTATAATGTGCAACAATAGCCCATAATGCAATAAATATTGATATAAAAGTATGATGCAAAATGCACGTATCATGCATCAAGGACATAATTCTTCCGTGCAGCAATGAAGATAATCCTCAGATCACGGACCTAGTCCGCTTTATTGCTACTATCATCTTTCAACTTAGTTTTCTCTATGAACATATCAAAAATAGGGGAGCTATATCGTGAGCTATTGATCTACAACATAGATATGCAAAACTATAAGACTAAGTCCGTGATAAATTAAGTTCAATTAATCAAATTACTTAAGAACTCCCACTTAAATAAACATCCCTCAAGTTATCTAAGTAATACATGATCCAAATCAACTAACCCATGTCCGATCATCACGTGAGATGGGGTAGTCATCAATGGTGAACATCTCTATGTTGATCATATCTACTATATGACTCATGTTCGACCTTTCGGTCTCCAGTGTTCCGAGACCATGTCTGTACATGCTAGGCTCGTCAAGTTTAACCCAAGTATTATGCATGTGCAAAACTGTCTTACACCCGTTGTATGTGAACGTAGTGTCTATCACATCACGTGGTGCCTCGAAACGACGAATTGTAGCAACGGTGCATACTCAGGGAGAACACTTTTATCTTGAAATTAAGTTAAGGGATCATCTTATAATGCTACCGCCGTTCTAAGCAAAATAAGATGCATAAAGGATAAACATCACATGCAATCAAAATATGTGACATGATATGGCCATCATCATCTTGTGCTTTTGATCTCCATCTCCAAAGCATCGTCATGATCTCCATCGTCGCCGGCTCGACACCTTGATCTCCATCATTGCGTCATTGCATCGAGGTCGCCACGCAACTATTGCTTCTACAACTATCGCTAACGCATAGTGAGAAAGTAAAGCAATTACATGGCGCTTGCACTTCATACAATAAAGAGACAACCCTAAGGCTCCTGCCGGTTGTCGATATTACAAAACATGATCTTCTCATACATCAACATATATCACATCATATCTTGACCATATCACATCACAACATGCCCTGCAAAAACAAGTTAGACGTCCTCTACTTTGTTGTTGCAAGTTTTACGTGGCTGCTATGGGCTTCTAGCAAGAACCGTTCTTACCTACAAATAAAACCACAACGGTGATTCATCAAGTTTGCTGTTTTAACCTTCTTCAAGGACCGGCCGCAGTCAAATTTGATTCAACTAATGTAGGAGAAACAGGCACCCGCCAGCCACCTTTATGCAAAACTAGTTGCATGACAGTCAGTGGAACCAGTCTCATGTGCGTGGAGATGTAAGGTTGGTCCGGGCCGCTTCATCCCACAATACCACTGAATAAAAATAAGGTTGGTTGTAAGCAGCATGACTATCACCGCCCACAACTCTTTGTGTTCTACTCGTGCATATCATCTACGCACAGACCTGGTTCGGATGCCACTGTTGGGAACGTTGCATGGAAAACAAAAAAATTATATGCACACGCAAGATCTATCCATGGAGATGCATAGCAACGAAAGGGGAGAGTGTGTCTACGTACCCTCGTAGACCATAAGCGGAAGCATTTAACAACGCAGTTGATGTAGTCAAACTTCTTCACGCTCCAACCGATCAAGTACCGAACGTACGGCACCTCCGCGTTCTTCACACGTTCAGCTCGGTGACGTCCTCCACCTTCTTGATCCAGTAAGACAGCGAGCAAGTAGATGAGTTCCGGCAGCATGACAGCGTGTTGACGGTGATGGTGAAGTGATCTCCGCAGGGCTTTGCCTAATTAAGCACTGCGAAAATATGACGGTGGAGGGGGGCGCCGCACACGGCTAGGCAATTGTCTGTTGTGTGCTAGGCACCCCCTCTCACATATATATAGGTGGTTGGAGGGAGGAGCATCCAAAGGGGGCTCCCAAGTAGGAGGAATCCTACTTGGGGTCTCTCCCAAGCCGCGCCCTCCCCCTGCCTTGTATAAGTGCGAGGGAAAGGCAGGGGAGGGTGGCGCCCCACCCTTTCCTTTCCCACTTGAGGAGGGAAAGGAAGGAGGGGCCTCCCCTCCCCTTTCCTTCCCCTAGGGCCTGTTGTCCAAGGAAGGGGCTCACCAGGGGCTGATCTGCCCCCCCCTTTGGCCCATTAGGCCCATACACTTACCGGGGTGTCCAGAACCCCTTCTGGTGACCCGATGACTACCTGGTGCACTCTGAAACTCTTCCGGTGTCCAAATACCATCGTCCTATATATCAATCTTTACCTCTCGACCATTTCGAGACTCCCAGTCATGTCCGTGATCTCATCCGGGACTCCTAACAACATTCAGTAACCAAATCATATAACTCATATAACACTATTTCGTCAACGAACGTTAAGCGTGCGAACCCTACGGATTCGAGAACTATGTAGACATGACCAAGACACCTCTCCGGTCAATAACCAATAGCGGAACCTGGATGCCCATATTGGCTCCTACATATTCTATGAAGATCTTTATGGGTCGAATCGTTATGACATCATACGTAATTCCCTTTGTCCATCCGTATGTTACTTGCCCGAGATTCGATCGTCGGTATCTCCATACCTAGATCAATCTCGTTACCGGCAAGTCTCTTTACTCGTTCCGTAATACATCACCTCTTGACTAAACTCCTTAGTCATTTGCTTGCAAGCTTATGATGTGTATTACCGAGAGGGCCCAGAGATACCTCTCCGATACTCGGAGTGACAAATCCTAATCTCGATCTATGCCAACTCAACAAACACCTTCGGAGATACCTGTAGAGCATATTTATGATCACCCAGTTACGTTGTGATGTTTGATAGCACACAAGGTATTCCTCCGGTATCCGGGAGTTGCATAATCTCATAGTCGAAGGAATATGTATTTGACATGAAGAAAGCAATAGCGATAAACTGAACGATCAATATGCTAAGCTAACGGATGGGTCTTGTCCATCACATCATTCTCCTAATGATGTGATCCCGTTATCAAATGACAACACATGTCTATGGTTAGAAACCTTAACCATCTTTGATCAACGAGCTAGTCTAGTAGAGGCTTACTAGGGACACGGTATTTGTTTATGTATTCACACATGTATTTAAGTTTCTAATCAATACAATTCTAGCATGAATAATAAAACTTTATCATGATTTAGGAAATATAATAATAACCATTTTATTACTGCCTCTAGGGCATATTTCCATCAATAAATTCCTATTTCCTGAGAAAAAATAAGAGAGGAAGTTTCATCGTGTTTTACGATACAGAGCCGCTGCCACCTCCTGTTCTTCATCGGGAAGCCATATCTAGAGTCCGTTCGGGGCTCCGGAGAGGGGGATCTTCCGTCTTCGTCATCATCAACCATTCTCCATCACCAATTTCATTATGCTCACCGTCGGGAGTGAGTGATTTCTTTGTAGGCTTGTTGGACGGTGATGGGTTGGATGAGATTTATCATGTAATCGAGTTAGTTTTGTTATGGCTTGATCCCTGGTATCCACTATGTTCTAAGATTGATGTTGCTATGACTTTGCTATGCTTAATGCTTGTCACTAGGGATCGAGTGCCATGATTTCAGATCATAACCCTTTATGTGCACCTATTACGTGTTATGATCCGCATACCCCAAGGTGACAATAATTGGGATTCTTTTCGGTGATTACCGTAGTTTGAGGAGTTCATGTATTCACTATGTGCTAATGCTTTGTCCCAATTCTCTATTAAAAGGAGGCCTTAATATCCCTTATTTTCCAATAGGACCCCACTGCCACGGGAGGGTAGGACAAAAGATGGCATGCAAGTTCTTATTATAAGCACGTATGACTAGATACGGAATACATGACTACATTACATTGATGAACTGAAGCTGGTTTTGTGTCGCGCTAGGTTATAACTGTTACATGACGAATATCATCCAACGTAATTATCCATCACCGATCCAATGCCTACGAGCTTTTCACATATTGATCGTTGCTAAGTTACTACTATTACTGAGATGTTGTTACAATCACTACAAAAATTGCTACAGCTATTGTTACCGTTACTACTGCTTTTGTTACCACTACTATCAAACTATCATACTACCGTGCTACTGATCATTTTGCTGCAGATATTTAGTCTCCAGGTGTGGTTGAATTGGCAACTCAACTGCTAATACTTGCAAATATAGTTTGGCTCCCCTTGTGTCGAATCAATAAATTTGGGTTGAATACTCTACCCTCGAAAATTGTTGCGATCCCCTATACTTGTGGGTTATCACGGCTCCGCAAGTGTCCCGCGCCCTCTGAGAAAGAAACTCCTCAACCACCACAATAAAAAGAAGTATGACACTATGTGTCTGACTCTATTGGCCATAGTTCCTTGCTGTTGCGGCCGGTGCTCGTATGCGCATGTCTGAACCACCAGATCATAACAAAAAATACCAGAGCATCGGAGAATGATTCCAGCCGTATGAAGGGACACTCTCCCACGTATAGTTTGTTTTGGGGGGAGCCTGACGACCCACAAGTATAGGGGATTAATCGCAGTCCTTTCGATAAGTAAGAGTGTCGAACCCAACGAGGAGCAGAAGGAAATGACAAGTGGTTTTCAGTAAGGTATTTTCTGCAAGCACTGAAATGGTCGGTAACAGATAGTTTGATAGCAAGATAATTTGTAACGGACAAGTAACGGTAATGATAAATAAAGTGCAGCAAGGTACCCCAATCCTTTTGTGGCAAAGAACAGGCCAAAACAGTCTCTTATGATAAGCAAAGTGTTCTTTAGGGTACACGGGGATTTCACCATGTCACTTTGATCATGTTGGTTTGATTCGTGTTCGCTACTTTGATAATTTGATATGTGGGTGGACCGGTGCTTAGGTGTTGTTCTTATAGCATTAAACTTTTGGATCCAAATCAGTCCCTTACGAAGTAGTGCATAAACTAGGGTTTAAGCTTCTGTCACTCTAGCAACCCATCATCTAATAACTACTCCACAATGCATTCCCTTAGGCCCAAATATGGTAAAGTGTCATGTAGTCGACGTTCACATGACACCACTAAGGGAATCACAACATACATATCATCAAAATATCGAACACATATCAAGTTCACATGATTACTTGCAACATGACTTCCCCCGTGACCTCAAGAACAAAAGTAACTACTCACAAATGATGATCATGCTCAAGATCAGAGGGGTATTAAATAGCATAATGGATATGAACATATAATCTTACACCAAATAAACCATATAGTAATCAACTACAAGATGTAATCAACACTACTAGTCACCCACAAGTACCAATCTGAGGTTCCAGTACAAAGATTGAACACAAGAGATGAACTAGGGTTTGAGAGGAGCTGGTGTTGTTCAAGATGTTGATGGAGATTGCCCTCCCAAAGATGAGAGGGTTGTTGGTGACGATGGCTTCGATTTCCCCCTCCGGTAGGGAAGTTCCCCGGTGAAATCGCTCTACCAGAGGGCAAAAGTAATCTTGCCCAAGTTCCGCCTCGAGACGGCGGCGCTTCATCCCAAAAGTCCTCTCCTCATTTTTTTTCTAGGTCCAAATGACCTATATACCAGAAGATGGGCACCAGAGGTGGGCTGGGCTGAGCACAACCCACCCGGGCACGCCTGGGGGGCTTGGCTCGCCCTGGTGTCTTGTGCTCACCAGGTGGCCCCCCTCCGGTAGTTATTTGCTCCAATATTTTTTTATTTCAAAACAATTCTCTGTGAAGTTTCACCTCATTTGGAGATGTGCAAAATAGGTAACTCTGACGTAGCTTTTTCAGGTCCAGAATTCCAGTTGCCGGCATTCTCCCTCTTTGTGTGAGCCTTGCATATTATGAGAGAAAAGGCATTAGAATTACTTCAAAAAGCATTATTATGCATAAGAACATTATAAATAACAGTAAGAAATCATGATGCAAAATGGACATATCAGAGCCCGACGGGGTCCCCCCACTGACTTGGCCCAGGCCTAGGTGTGCAAAAGTGAAGTGGTGGGCCTACCCATCCCAACCTGGGGTATGCTGGAATTCACGAAGAGCAGCACCTTATGATGTTCATGACCAATCAGATCTTGTTGTACCAGTAGGTACCAGAGGAGATCCCTATGATCGTTATTGTATTCGTATCGAAGAGACGCGACAAAGTGTTCAGATCATTGTGCAATGTCCTAATAAAATGCCTAGTGGCATGATCAAAGCCGATGATCATAAGTTGTGTCCTCCATCACGATCTCAAATGAAACTATCCATGGAATCGTGCACCGTGTGACATGTAGATCATCGTAGTTCTTAACCGAGACTCATGTTAAGCTCCATCTCGGAACCATCGTGGTAAAGCATCTCGAGGTTGGCGCAGCCCATTGGGCGTGGAGAAGCATTGGGAACCCTAATATCTTTCTTGGGAGCAGTTTCTTTTCCCATCCCCTCGCCCCAGCATAGTGCTTCGCTTTCGGTTCTTTGAAAGAATCAACCGACTTCTCCCTTCTTCATTGATCAAGGGGAAAGGGAACAATCCACCAGTTGGGAAGCTAGACATCAAGGTTGTGGCTTGATGAGGATAACTAAGCTTACATGCCAGAGTTGGGTGCTGGCAGGGTGGTGCCTTACCGCACCGCACGCGCACGTGTGGTAGCATTCGTGGTGGTGCTTCAAGACTCCAATTTACTTTGTGTTGGTTCGATTTATTTCATTTTGAAAAACTTGCATAGCAGAAAAACAAATTTGAAAAATTGTTCACGAATTCAAAAAATGTTAATGCATATGAAAAAAGTTCACATATTTGAAAATTGTTCATGAATTTGAAGAAAATACAAATAATGTTCCTGAATTTCAAAAAAATCACAAACTAAAAAATGTTTACAGAAAATGTTTTTGGATTTCAAAAAAAGTTAATCTATTTGGAAAAAATAGTTCACAAATTTGTAAAATGTTCATGAACTTGATAAATGTTTGCTGATCAAAGATGAAAAAGAAATAAGGAGAAGAAAATGAAAAAAGAAAAAGAAAGAAAAAGGAAATATCAAACAAAACTGATCCTGAGAAATAAAACCGCCCCATGAAAAACTACAAAAGAACCGAAACCAGTGAAAAACACCCACATGGGCCGACTAGTAGGAAGCGGTCGGAGGTAGTTGTGGGCGGTCCGTATGCGAGATGCCTATTCGTCGGAAGTGATCGGCGGGCGCGCCTATGTCTCGCTTGACGTGAGACGTAGGCAGCCTTGCCCGAGGGAACGTGAGACTAGGGCAACCCAGTTTGCGGGAGGCCATTTTTATTTTATTTTATTTTATTATTTTTGTTATTTGATTGAAAAAATTATTATATATATATATATATATTACAAAATTAGTATGCATTAAACATTTGGAAAATGTTAATCTAACATTTTCAGAATGTTTAAAATGTGTATAAAAATGTTTCTCATGTCCACGAAAATTATATACAATAAATATACAATGTGTATGGAAAAAGTTCAATATGTATTTTGAAAAATGAAGCATTTGAAAAAAAGTTAAACAAGTACTCTTTAACAAAAATTCATGGTCTATACGAAAATTGTAAAATGCATAAAAATATAGTTTTTGAAGAAAAATATTTGGAAAAACGTTAATCGTCAATTTAAAAATGTTAAATGTGTATTGCTGATGTATAGAAAAATGTAGAACGTGTATTAAAAAAATTGAGGATGAAATAATAAATTTAAAAAAATACGGATCGTGTATCAGAAAATGTTAATCATATATTAAAAAAGGTTAAACATGTATATCCTGATATATACCAAAAATGTACTATGAGTATGAAACAAGTAGGCATTAAACATAAATATTTTAAAAGAAAATCTTCTACTTAGAAGATTAAACATATAAAAATGTGTGTGATGTATAAGAAAAATGCAGAGCGATATTAGCATAAAACATAAAATAGATCAATTTTCTGATCATTTATATAAAAATTTCAATCATATATTTGAAAAATGTTAAACATGTGCTAAAAAGATTTCTTGATATATACCAAAAATTAACAAAGTGTATGAAAGAAGTAGTCAACAAACATTTTTTTAATGTTAAACATGTTATTAAAAAGGTCCTGCTGTGTACATAAAATATACAAATATGTATGAAAAACGTGGACATGTGTTGAAACAAAAAGAAAAAAAAATGAATGAAAGCAGTGAAAACAGAAGCAAAAGAAACACTTTAGAAACAAAGAGAACCAAAAACCCAAAGAAAACCCGTGAAAACCCACAAGGAAAAATAGAAAACCCAAGAAAAACAAAAGAAAATAAAAAAATAAAAAATCGGAAGGAAATTAAATAAAATAGGGGAAACCCAGTAAAGTGGAGAAAGGACCAAAATAAACCAAAGTAAAAAAACTAGTAAAAATACCAGAAGAAAATAAAGAAACGGCAAAAAAAACCTGAATAAACCCATGACGAAGCAAAAAAACAGAAAGAAAACGAAAACAAAAGAGCACGAGCGTGCGAGGGAGCGGGAACGATCGCTTTCCTGAAGAAACCCATGAGGAAGTAAAAAACGGAAGGAATACGAAAAGAAAAAAAAAGCACGAGCGCGCGAGGGAGCGGGAACGATTGCTGAAGATGGGCTGGCCAAGTGATAAGCGGGAAGTGAAATGCTTCTGGCGAGACTATCTGCCGACTCGCGTTGAGCGAGATATAAACCTGGTGTATTCGTAGTGTCGTAAGTGCCGAATAGGATTCACACGCATCTTTTGGTAATATCACGTTCAATCCATTTCCTATACGGCGCCCAAAGCGCCACTTACAACGTTAATCACAAATGACGCACACCCCCTTCCAGGCGCATTGCACGAGATGTGCCGACCCATTTTAAGAGCGTAATGTGATTTCTGCTCTGTTTTGGGGAAACTTCTAGAAGCTTCACAGTCTGTTTGGGAAGCTTCTCGGAGCTCATAGACCGTTTTTCATTCTTTTCATTCTATTCCAAAAAAAAAAAACTATTCTGGACCGCAGAGCAGAGCAGACACAAAGGGACTGGGAGTTCGGCTTGCAGTCCCAAATAGCCATGTCGAATCCCTCAAAAAAAAAAAATTAGCCATGTCATAGGTGTTTGATTTGGTACTCCCAGAAACATGCTAAAATTGGGCAAACTGGTTACTATTGTGCGCGGTGGTGGTGGCGGCAAGTCTGCTTGTTCTGCCGCCAAATTAAGCACGCTTGGAGACAGATCCATTCATCGTCTATCTATTCTACCGTGGTCCGCCGACATGACAGGAGAGGAGGGCGAGCGTCGCTGTTTGCCAGACAAAGAGACTGCGACCGCTCCGGTGTGTACGTGGGGGACTGAGCTGAGCACTCGGTCGACGATGCTGACGGCCGGCACTGTCGCCGTCGCCGTCGCTGGCTCCCGTCGCTGTGGAGTGGGGCAGGACGGAGGATTGGCTGGGCGGGCCTGCCTCCCCCAAGGTAGGAGCGGCAGGGCGGTCACAGTTAACACGGCTACAGATACAGACAGAGACAGAAACGTACCACCAGCTGGATTCAGACGTTGGGTGCACCTCAGATCCTACGAGTGTTCCGTTCCGTCCGTGAAGACAGATTACACATATCGATCAACGGCGTACCACACGCCGGTGCCGACAAATCCATGGCCCGTGCTCTCTTCGTGTCATCTGAATTTTTCGACGGAGAGGACAAGACAGCAAGGCATGCCTGCAACCTGCAGGGGGGAGTACAGTGGTCAGTGGGATTTGTTCTCCATGCCGGCCTGCTCAGATCTGGCGCGAAGGTGGGCTGGGGCACACCACCGTCCTGGCTCAGCGTGAAACAACAGCACAGTTTCTCTTTTTGTTTTCTGCGAGTAAAACAACAGCACAGTCTACTCTACTCTGGCGGTTTTGTCACTCGACGTAACGGGCATTCGGCGGCGTGAAACACAAGCAAGCACGTTTGACCGACTACCAGCCAAGACAAGACCTTGTCACAAAAACAAGACGAAAAGGCTCGCTTGCTTTTCACGGACGATACTCTCAGTAGCCAATCGCAGTGGCTGCGGCAGAAGAATACGGTCTGTCTAATTTGTTTTCATATGGAGTACTTTTTCAGCGTATTAGTATAATTGTCTGGCCACGTGAAAGAAAAAAGGATGATTCCTTGTCGTCCAATGCGCTGCGGATGCAGCAGCAGCAGGGAAAAAGTAGAGTAGAGGCGAATGAATGATGGCGGGGCGCATCGGAGATTTGTAGTACGTACTAATAAATCCACTGGCTTAAAAGTTGGTCATTGTATCATTAGGCACGGCTCGGCGCTTGGAAGGGAGGCTACTGTGCCGCGTAAAGTGTTAAATTGACTAATGATGACGATGATGTGTAGTTTAGGTCGCTTTGCTCGGCGGCAGCAAAGGGCGGATCGTGTCCCGCGGCTGGCCAGGAGATGGATCGCTGGTAGTATTAGTTTAGTCCGCTCCCCGTACACCTGGCTCCTGCTCGATTACTTGGTGCATCGTACAGTATCTTCCATGTAGTTGACCTATGGTTACATCAGGTGGTATTTTAGTGAGTATGATAGCAGCAAATATGAGCTGGCCTGAATCGCTTGCTCGTGTCTAACCTGGCGTCGCGGTACTCTCGACATGGTCGTCCTGCGTCGTGCGCCCCATTTCGCCCACCTCGGCGTCGGAACCGGTGGTGTAAGGCTGACAGCCTGACGGCGGGTTAATAAACAACAAACCGGCCGGTTTACTGAACGCGTGAAGATGAGATGCAGCAGACATCCCGAGACTTAGGCCAACTACAGCGCACGACCCCAAACGGACGTCCGGTTTGGCCTGTTTTCGTCCGTTTGGGGTGGCAATAGGTTCGCGCATGTCTGCTTGGGGCCGTTGGGTTGTCGGTGCGCCCAACGCGCAGCCGCGCCCCAAATCATGTCCGGGATTGACGTGATTAAAAAAACAAAACAAAAAACAAAAATGAAATGCCAAAAACATTAAAATAAACGTAAACATAAAAACATAAAACATAAATTAAACATCATGGCCACAAAACGGCCCGGTTTCACGGTTAACATAGACATTTAATTAACATAAAAATAAAATAAAACCGCCGCCCGCGCGCTCCTGCCGTCGCTGTCTTCTCAGTGGTCGTCGTTGTCGTCGTCGTCGCTGACGAGGTCGACGTAGTCCGGTGGCGTCCAGAGGTGGGACGGCGGTGCGTGGTACACGGGTGCGGGCTGGAAGGCGGGAGGTGCTTGCACCACCTCCTCCCGTGGCGACGCCTCCCGCTCCGGTGACCGCGGTGGGGTGGGGCGCCAGTTCACGCACCCCCACGGCGTCGCCCATCTCCGGAGTCGTGCACGACCAGCTCCACTGCTGGCCCACCAGGCCCGGGTGGAACACGACCACGGGCTCCTCCTCCGTCACCTCCTCCGTCCTCACCATCTCCAGCTCGGGGATGGCGACGTCGCTGGCCGCAGAGAGGGCCATCATCTCCTCGAGGCCCTCCCATTGGCGCTCATCGTGCGTCTTCATGGAGTCCTCCATGACACGCTGCATGAGCCGGGCCTCCTCATCCTCTGTCATGCGAGGAGGTGGTGGTGGCGACGGAGATGGTGAAGGCGACGGCGTGGGCGTGAGGCCGCGCACCCGCGTACGCCCGCGCACCTGGGGAGCAGCCGCTCGGCGCTCTGGACGTGGCCGCCGCGGCCCCGACGAGGTGCCGGCGAAGAAAGAGGCGCGCCGCGTGTCGTGCTCGTCCCGGAACCACGTGTCCCACAGGTCGGAGTCGAGGGCGTACCCGAGGTCGTAGTACAGGTCGTCCGACAGGAGGCGGTGGCGGCGCTCGATCTCCTCGCGGAGCGTACGACCGCTCAACAGGACAGGCGGGATCGGCACCCGGTCGGCGGAGTGATGCCAGTTATTGGGGAGGTGCACGTCGCTCCAGGGGAGCGGCGTCCTCGTCTCCCAATAACGACGGCATGGATCCGCGTGGATGTAGTGCCGGTCGCGCTCGCCGGCGGCCGTGGGGGCAATGGAGAATGCGGGTGGTGCGGGAGCCCGACGCGGTGGTGATGCGGGCTCCTCTTTGACGCCGCAGCGGCGGCGGCCCGAGGACGAGCCAGCCTCGCGGTCGTGCTTCCCCTTGTGGCCGGTGTTCCAGAACCCCAAGGCTGCGAGACGGCCGTCCGGCGAGATCGAGGACGGGGAGAGGGAGAGCTAGGGTTTGGGGCATGTCGGGTTTCGAGGAGGCAGCACGGGCTGGAGTGGGGAGTGTGGACGACAACTGGTCCACAGCTTCCCATTTAAAAAGGACGGCGACCGTTCGCTGGGCAGATGACAGGTGGGGCCGACCGCGCATGCGCATTAATGTTGGTTGGTGGGAGGTAGGTGGCCGCCTGCCACGCGGCCCGAAGCGGACGAGCGACGCGTCTGTTTGCTGTCAGCCGCGACCCAAACCCGGTGCAAGTTTGCGCTCGTAATGGGTCGGCCGGGACACAAAACGGACAGATGGGTCCTGGCTGTCGCGCGCTGGGCCGTGTGGTCTGTCCATTTTGCCCCAAACGGACGGGGCCGGACGGCCCACCGCGCGGACGCAAACGGACTTTTGTTCGTTTTCTGTCCGTTTTCGACCCATTCGCCCAAGTTTGGGCCGCTTTCGGGATGAAACGGACAGCACGCAGACGGGCGGGCCGTGTGCGTGTGTCCTCCCCTGGCCCGCCCGTCGGTGGCACAGTGACCCCTTTTTCTATACGCCCCCTCCAGCCGCACCCCCTCCACTCTTCTCCACTCTTGCCCCTCGCTCCCGCCGCCGCCGCTGCCATTGCAGCTGTGCAGCTCGGACACGCGCTCGCCCAGCCCCTTCCCCTCGACGCCCCCGAGCTACCCAACCACGGCCACCTGATTTGCACACCCGGCGGCCGGATTTGGAGCGGATCCGGTCGGTCTTGAGCTCGCCCAGCTGTGGGAGGCCGCGCCGCGCCATGGACTGGCCGGGCACCGGGCCGGAAGGCCCAGGCAAGGCCGCATGCAGGTAGTGGCTCCTCTAGCCGCTCGGATATACACCATGGTCCGCCGGCAGATACACGAATGGCGGTTGGCCGGGCTCGGTGCTAGCCCAAAAGCTCGTCGGTGCACCGTTGCCACTCATTAAGTGCGACGACTGCCCAAAGAAGGTCGTGCACTGCGTGTCTACAACGCCGGAACATCCCATATGGGTGTTCATCAAGTGCTTAAACGATGGGGTATGTGCTATTTTTAGCTTCGGTTGTGCTCTTGGATTTGACTAGTTGTGCTAACTTAAAATTTTATTGTGTAGCATGGATGCAAGTTTTGGTATTGGGAAGAAGAGTACATCAATATACTGATAGAGCGCAATTTAGTAGATGTTCGAGCACTTTTAGCTAGCATAGAGGCTAGAGATGAGACTAGTGCACTTGTTGCTAGAATAGAGGCTAGACATGAAACTAGATGTGAGGAAGCAACGTCTACTTCTTTACACTCGAAGAAGAAAGAAGCATGCAAGATCGAGCCTCCTCCACAGATCAACAATGAATGCATCGAGAAGGCACTAATCCAACGCAACACCCCATCCTGTCCGCCCGCGTCCATTTGGGACAAAACGGACAGATGACACGGCACAACGCGCGGCAGCATCGTCAAATTTTGTCCGTTTTGTGTCCGGCTCACCCCATTTCTGGCGCAAACTTGCGCCCGATTTGCGTCCAGACGGACGCCGAACGGATGGGCACCTCGCCCGCCATGGGGATGCGTGGCGGCCGTCCACCTAACTCCACCGTCCAAATTGAATGCACACGCACGGCGGGGCCTGACTGTCATTGGCATGGGCGTGGGGTCGTCGTCCTTCTTAATGTGGAAGCCGTGGACCGGCCAGTCCACAACTTCCACTTCCAGGCCGGCCCGCCTCCTCCATTGCCGACAGGAGCAAACCCTACCACCTCCCCGCCATCGCTCCCCGCTCGCCCACCTCGCCGCCGATGCCATGGGCTGGCATTGGATCAAGGGGAAGCACAACCGCGAGGCCGGCTCCTCCCCGAGCCGACGCCGCTCCAACAGATCCGCCCCTCCCGCACCGCCTTCTCTTCCGCTACCTGCACCGCCAGCATTCTAGATGGAGCCGCCAGCCGCCGGGCATCACGACAGGCCATACATCCATGTCGATGTATGCCGTCGCTACTGGGAGACGGCGACGCCGGTGCCGTGGGGAGATGTCCACCTGCCAAATAACTGTCATCTACCCCCCGCTCCTCCTCCTGAGAGGCGACTAGGGTTCCCCCTCCTCCCCTCCCGTCGCCGCCGGCCTAGCCCCCCGCCACCGTCGCCTTCCGCACCCGTCCTTCCCCTGTCCAGATCCGCCTCGCGCTGCCTCCCCGAGAGGTGGCCGGGGCGGAGCTCGAGCTCCTCTCCCACGGGCTCCCTCCTCCCCCGTCTCCCCCAGCCGCCGCCGGCGCTGGCCTGTGTGGTGCCGACGGCGGCGGGCCTTCTTGTCCCCGCGCGCTGATACGTCTCCAACGTATCTATAATTTTTGATTATTTCATGCTGTTATATTATCAGTCTTGGATGTTTTATAATCATTTATAGTCATTTTATATCATTTGTTGGTACTAACCTATTGACATAGTGCCAAGTGCCAGTTGGTGTTTTGTGCATGTTTTTTACATCGCAGGAAATCAATATCAGACGGAGTCCAAATGCCACGAAACTTTACGAAGATTTTTTATGGACCAGAAGACACATAATGGGCCTTGGCTGCACCTAGGGGGTGCTCCGAGGAGAGCACAACCCACCAGGGCGCGCCAGGAGGCCTGGGTGCGCCCTGGTGGGTTGTGCCCACCTCGGGTGCCCCCCGGACCGCCTCTTTGCTCTATAAATACCCTAATATTCCAGAAACCCTAGGGGAGTCGACGAAATATTGATCCAGCCGCCGCAGAGTCCAGAACCACCAGATCCAATCTAGACACCATCTCGGATGGGGTTCACCACCTCCATTGGTGCCTCTCCGATGATGCGTGAGTAGTTCTTTGTAGACCTACGGGTCTGTAGTTAGTAGCTAGATGGCTTCCTCTCTCTCGCTGAATTCTCAATACAATGGTCTCTTGGAGATCCATATGACGTAACACTTTTGCGGTGTGTTTGTTGGGATCTGATGAACTTTGAGTTTATGATCAGTTATATCTTTTTATATCCATGAAAGTATTTGAGTTTCTTTGATCTCTCTTATGCATGATTGCTTATAGCCTCGTATTTCTTCTCCGATATTTGGGTTTGTTTGGCCAACTTGATCTATTTATCTTGCAATGGGAAGAGGTGCTTTGTAGTGGGTTCGATCTTATGGTGCTTGATCCCGGTGACAGAAAGGGAACCGACACGTATGTATCGTTGCTACTAAGGATAAAACGATGGGGTCTATCTCTACATAGATAGATCTTGTTGTCGGTGTCAAAACCGGCGGATCTCGAGTAGGGGGTCCCGAACTGTGTGTCTTGGATTGATGGTAACAGGAGACGGGGGACACGATGTTTACCTAGGTTCGGGCCCTCTCTATGGAGGTAATACCCTACTTTCTTCTTGATTGATCTTGATGAATATGAGTGTTACAAGAGTTGATCTACCACGAGATCGTAATGGCTAAACCCTAGAAGTCTAGCCTATGTGAATATGGTAATGAGTCTCTCCTATCTGGACTACGCTCTCCGATTTATATAGACACCGGAGAGATCTTGGGTTACATGGGGTCGGTTACATCAGAGGGAATCTTCATAGTCGGTTGCCAAGCTTGCCTTCCACGCCAAGTAGAGTCCAATCCGGACACGGGTACAGTCTTCAGTCTTCATGTCTTCACAGCCCATCGGCCCGGCCCACGGATAATAGGCCAGACGCCTGAGGACCCCTTAGTCCAGGACTCCCTCAGTAGCCCCTAAACCTGGCTTCAATGACGAGGACTCCTGCGCGCAGATTTTATCTTCGGCATTGCAAGGCGGGCTCCCTCCTTCCGAACTCCGGAATAGTCTTCGGATGTAGCAAGTATACCCGGACCTGTGTATGTAATTGGGGAGAACACAATATTCCACGAGTCCAATCTGCTGACAACTGTTTATGACATCATATCACACCTGCCTAGTTATTATTTCCAACCGTTGGCTAGCCCGTCGCCCCACGTCTCGGGACGCGGTTTTACTGGCACGTCTTGTCAAAGCAGAGATCGTGTCCCCTTATTCACGGGATTTTTATTAATGCAATCGTGGGTAACCCGACCGTCCCCTGGGTACAACTCTTTGGGGATAGGCAAGTTGCAAGACCCAGGAGGAGACGCTCAGTATTCAGGCTCTTTATATAGAGACCCAGTCTCGTCTTTTTCTTTTTGTGCTGGCTTCTTCCTCAACCCCAGCCACCCCGAGTTCTAGCCCTCGGGTTCCAATCACCACCAGCCCCAATCATGTCCGGATCCAGCTGTCCAGGCCGGTGGGTGGCCTCTTCTGTCACGGAGGAGGATATTGCGAAGCTCCGCGCGGCGAGGTATCTGACCCCAGAAATCCTTCATCGGCTTCCCGCAAAGGGGCAGGTTATTCCCACCCCCAAGTCTGGCGAGAGGGTAGTATTTGTGTCCCACTTCCTCCACGGGTTAGGGTTCACGCTTAACCCCTTCGTCCGGGGGCTTATGTTCTACTACGGGCTAGATTTTCACGATCTGGCCCCGGACTCTGTTCTTCTTATCTCGACATTTATCGTCACGTGTGAGGCCTTCCTCCGGACTCCTCCGCACTTTGGTCTGTGGCTCAAGACCTTTGACGTGAGGCCGCAGGGGGCAGAGGAGGAGCAAGCAGAGTGCGGCAGCGTCATAATAGGCAAGCTTGCCAGAGCGGTTTGGTTTGAAGGATCTTTCGCCGAATCCTCCGACCTATGGCATCAGCGGTGGTTTTATATCAACGAGCCGCGTGGCTCCAGGTGGGCGGCTATGCCTGTATTTCGACCCGGCCCTCCAGTTCAGCTTGCTTCATGGATCAATAAGGGATTGGACTGGGGATCCGTCAATGAAGTGCAAACTTTGCAAAGTAGCATTCGAAGCCTTACCGAGAAGGGCATCGATCTTGTGAATGTCGTTCAAGTAATGCTAGTCCGCCGAACCCTGCCGTGTCAGCGGCGACCTCTCCGTATATGGGAGTTTGATCCAGAAGGGCGGCGGACTCTTCAGCACTTCTTCGGCACCACGCACGAAGGAATGTGGAAATTATATTTCGGGGTGCGAGAGCAATGGCCAGACACCACCGAAGATGTTGGCCTCGACTGCAATCATCCGGACACTTCGGTAAGTATTCAACCTCCGCATACCCTCTATTCGAGTATCTCTTGGTAAGATGTTGAACAATCCGTCCCTTCACAGGACTGGATAAAGAAAGCGGTGTTGATCTGGTGTCCGGCGCCCCTTCCCGAAGACTCTGCGAACGCCCTGCTAACTAGGATGCTGGCTCCGACACCGTACCAGGTGTCTGCGGAGGAGTGCGAGAACAGGGAGGCCGGAGGTGGTCTCCGCCCCAAGGATAAATTAGACGTTGTGTTCGGGGAAACCGAAACCCTCTTGCCCGAGGGCGAAGGAGCGGAGGAAGCCCTCCATGGCAAGAAAAGGGCCGCTTCTAAAGATCAGGAGGGGAAACCTTCCAAGAAAGGGAAAACGCCATCGACGGGAGGCTTGGGCCGGGCAAGCGATGCTGACGTAGAGCTTTATGATGAGGACAAACCTCCGGCCAAACCGTAAGTGCAGCAGGGTACATTAATCATACCTCATTCCTTTCTTATTACTGAAGTAATCCTCGGACATACGTACGTCCTCGCAGGTTAACGCATGGTGTTTCTCAATCGTCCTCCTCCTCGGGAGACCTTCTTCCAGAGATGATGGAGAGTGACACGCCTTCTCCGGCCTCCCCGCCCAACAGGGCGGATGATTCCGAGGTATCGTCCCGGGGGGCTCCTCCCGATCGACAAGTAGTGCAGGAAACGAAGAAGGCATTACCCGAAGGTGGTGCCTCTGTTACTTAGGGTTCGGGAATCAAGCATGACAGCCCCGAATTATCCGGTTTACAGCCGGAGACGATTCTGGAGGCGAGTGGGCAGATTCCTTCAAAGGAATGCCGTACTCCGGCAGCGGTTTCCGAAGACCCAGAAACACAGGGAATGCTGACGGACGTGCTGCGACAAGCGTCCGTTTCGGAGGAACACCGTGCCTTGATGGTTACGGTGGTCGAAAAGGTTCTATCCGCGAAGAGCGGGTTGAACGAGGCCTTCACGAGCCTCCTAATGGGTTTTGCGGTTTGTGATGTAATTTTGCCAATGGTATTTTATTGACAGAATGCACCTGTTGTATATGCAGTAGCCCGTGAGACTCGGATTGCCTTTCAAAGGAAGCGATCGGAGGATCAAAAAGATATGTTCAGGTACTAACCTTGATTTTACTTGGAATACAGGCTGCCACCCCTCCTGCGGCTACCCGAAATACGGAAGTGGCCGAACTGCAGCGAAAGCTGGATATTGCGGAGGATGACATTGCATTGATCAACAGGCGTCTTGACGACTCGCAAGGTATATATTTCGAGCATTCCTTACACCAATGTGCTTGTAATTGAAGCCTAACTCTAAAAAGAGTTTTATATGAAATGTGCATGAATGCAGATGGTGCTGCCGCCGTGGAGGCCCTTCGGGCGGAGCTAGCCCGGGCCAAGGAGCAGGCCCGGTTTAGTAACGCGGCTGCCGAAAAGGCATCGACTGAGTTGAAAGCCGAAGAAGCTGCACGGCACCAAGAAAAGGAGAAGATGTCCACCATGGCGCACGAATTAGAGAATGCGGCTAGCCGCTGTAAACTTCTTGAGAAGGAAAATCAAGCCAAAACGGCTGAACTTGACAAGGCCTTACGAGAGGCGAGAGAAGCGCGGTCTGAATCCAGAGCGGCCCGTTGATACGTCTCCAACGTATCTATAATTTTTGATTGCTCCATGCTATATTATCTTCTGTTTTGGACATTATTGGGCTTTATTATTCACTTTTATATTATTTTTGGGACTAACCTATTAACTGGAGGCCTAGCCCAGAATTGCTGTTTTTTGCCTATTTCAGAGTTTCGCAGAAAAAGAATATCAAACGGAGTCCAAACGGAATGAAACCTTCGGGAACGTGATTTTCGGAACGAACATGATCCAGAGGACTTGGACCCAACGTCAAGAAAGCTACCAGGAAGCCACGAGGTAGGGGGGCGCGCCTACCCCCCAGGCGCGCCCTCCACCCTCGTGGGCCCCATGTTGCTCCACCTACGTACTCCTTCCTCCTATATATACCTACGTACCCCCAAACGATCAGATACGGAGCCAAAAACCTAATTCCACCGCCGCAACCTTCTGTACCCACGAGATCCCATCTTGGGGCCTGTTCCGGAGCTCCGCCGGAGGGGGCATCGATCATGGAGGGCTTCTACATCAACGCCATAGCCTCTCCGATGAAGTGTGAGTAGTTTACCTCAGACCTTCGGGTCCATAGTTATTAGCTAGATGGCTTCCTCTCTCTTTTTGGATCTCAATACAATGTTCTCCCCCTCTCTTGTGGAGATCTATTCGATGTAATCTTCTT
Source organism: Triticum aestivum (assembly GCF_018294505.1). Classification (NCBI taxonomy): domain Eukaryota; kingdom Viridiplantae; phylum Streptophyta; class Magnoliopsida; order Poales; family Poaceae; genus Triticum; species Triticum aestivum. The sequence goes on from NC_057808.1 coordinate 432,669,862, forward strand.
TTGCAGTGTGTTTGTTGAGACCGATGAATTGTGGGTTTATGATCAAGTTTATCTATGAACAATATCTGAATCTTCGGAATTCTTTTATGTATGATTGGTTATCTTTGCAAGTCTCTTCGAATTATCAGTTTGGTTTGGCCTACTAGATTGATCTTTCTTGCAATGGGAGAAGTGCTTAGCTTTGGGTTCAATCTTGCGGTGTCCTTTCCCAGTGACAGTAGGGGCAGCAAGGCACGTATTGTATTGTTGCCATCGAGGATAACAAGATGGTTTTTTTTATCATATTGCATGAATTTATCCCTCTACATCATGTCATCTTGCTTAAAGCGTTACTCTGTTCTGATGAACTTAATACTCTAGATGCATGATGGATAGCGGTCGATGTGTGGAGTAATAGTAGTAGATGCAGGCAGGAGTCGGTCTACTTGTCTCGGACGTGATGCCTATATACATGATCATACCTAGATATTCTCATAACTATGCTCAATTCTGTCAATTGCTCAACAGTAATTTGTTCACCCACCGTAAAATACTTATGTTCTTGAGAGAAGCCACTAGTGAAACCTATGGCCCCCGGGTCTGTTTTCCATCATATTAATCTTCCAACACTTAATTATTTCCGTTGCTTTTATTTTACTTTGCATCTTTATCATAAAAATACCAAAAATATTATCTTATCATATCTATCAGATCTCACTCTCGTAAGTGACCGTGTAGGGATTGACAACCCCTGATCGTGTTGGTTGCGAGGATTTATTTGTTTGTGTAGGTGCGAGGGACTCGCGCGTAGCCTCCTACTGGATTGATACCTTGGTTCTCAAAAACTGAGGGAAATACTTACGCTACTTTGCTGCATCACCCTTTCCTCTTCAAGAAAAAACCAACGCAGTGCTCAAGAGGTAGCAAGAAGGATTTCTGGCGCCGTTTCCGGGGAGGTCTACGCAAAAGTCAACATACCAAGTACCCATCACAAACCCTTATCTCCCGCATTACATTATTTGCCATTTGCCTCTCGTTTTCCTCTCCCCCACTTCACCCTTGCCGTTTTATTCGCCCTCTCTTTTTCATTTGCCTCTTTTTGCCCGTCTCTTGTTTGCTCGTGTGTTGGATTGCTTGCTTGTCATGATGGCTCAAGATAATACCAAATCGTGTGACTTTACCAATAACAACAATAATGATTTTCTTAGCACTCCGATTGCTCCTCTTACCGATACTGAATCTTGTGAAATCAATGCTGCTTTGTTGAATCTTGTCATGAAAGATCAATTCGCCGGCCTTCCTAGTGAAGGTGCCGCTACCCATCTAAATAGCTTCGCTGATTTGTGTGATATGCAAAAGAAGAAAGATGTGGACAATGATATTGTTAAATTGAAGCTATTTCCTTTTTCACTTAGAGATCGTGCTAAAGTTTGGTTTTCGTCTTTGCCTAAAAATAGTATTGATTCTTGGAATAAGTGCAAAGATGCTTTTATCTCTAAGTATTTTCCTCCCGCTAAGATTATTTCTCTTAGAAACGATATTATGAATTTTAAGCAACTTGATCATGAACATGTTGCACGAGCTTGGGAGAGGGTGAAATTAATGATACGTAATTGCCCCACGCATGGTTTGAATTTGTGGATGATTATACAAAAATTTTATGCCGGATTGAATTTTGCTTCTAGAAACCTTTTAGATTTGGCCGTGGGAGGCACTTTTATGGAAATCACTTTAGGATAAGCTACTAATAAAAAAGTGCATGCGATAGAAGAAATTAATGTTCTAAGTGGAAAGATGGATGAACTTATGAAATTATTTGCTAGTAAGAGTGTTTCTTCTGATCCTAATGATATGCCTTTGTCTACTTTGATTGAGAATAATAATAAATCTATGGATGTGAATTTTGTTGGTAGGAATAATTTTGGTAACAACGCGTATAGAGGAAACTTTAATCCTAGGCCTTATCCTAGTAATTCCTCTAATAATTATGGTAATTCCTACAACAATTCTTATGGAAATTTTAATAAGATGCCTTCTGAATTTGATACTAGTGTTAAGGAATTTATGAATTCGCAAAAGAATTTCAATGCTTTGCTTGAAGAAAAATTGCTTAAAGTTGATGAATTGGCTAGGAACGTTGATAGAATTTCTCTTGATGTTGATTCTTTGAAACTTAGAACTATTCCTCCTAAGCATGATATCAATGAGTCTCTCAAAGCCATGAGAATTTCCATTGATGAGTGCAAAGAAAGAACCGCTAGGATGCGTGCTAAGAAAGATTGCTTTGTAAAAGCGTGTTCTTCAAATTTCTATGAAAATAAAGATGAAGATCTAAAAGTTATTGATGTGCCCCCTATTAAATGTTTGTTTTGCAATATGAATCTTGATAATGATGGGACTAAATATGATCCACCTTTACCTAGAAGGCGTTCCAAAATTCAGAGTTTTTAGATCTTGATGCTAAAATTGATAAAAGTAGGATTGAAGAGATCAAAACTCTAGATGTTAATAAACCCACTATTCTGGATTTCAAGGAATTTAATTATGGTAATTGCTCTTTTATAGATTGTATTTCCTTGTTGCAATCCGTGCTAAATTCTCCTCATGCTTATAGTCAAAATAAAGCTTTTACCAAGCATATCGTTGATGCTTTGATGCAATCTTATGAAGAAAAGCTTGAGTTGGAAGTTTCTATCCCTAGAAAACTTTTTGATGGGTGGGAACCTACTATTAAAATTAATATTAAAGATCATGAATGCTATGCTTTGTGTGATTTGGGTGCTAGTGTTTCCATGATTCCAAAAACTTTGTGTGATTTGCTAGGCTTCCGTGATTTTGATGATTGCTCTTTAAACTTGCACCTTGCGGATTCCACCATTAAGAAACCTATGGAAGAATTAATGATGTTCTTATTGTTGCAAATAGGAACTATGTGCCAGTAGATTTTATTGTTCTTGATATAGATTGCAATCCTTCATGTCCTATTATTATTGGTAGACCTTTCCTTGGAACGATTGGTGCAATTATTGATATGAAGGAAGGGAATATTAGATTCCAATTTCCATTAAAGAAAGGCATGGAACACTTCCCTAGGAAAAAATAAAACTACCATATGAATCTATCATGAGATCCACTTATGGATTGCCTACCAAAGAAGGCAATACCTAGATCTATCCTTACTTTTATGCCTAGCTAGGGGCGTTAAACGATAGCGCTTGTTGGGAGGCAACCCAATTTTATTTTTAGTTTTTTTGCTTTTTGATTCTATTTAGGAATAAATTTTTGATCTAGCCTCTGGTTAGATGTGTTTTTATGTTTTAATTAGTGTTTGTGCCAAGTTAAACCTATAGGATCTTCTTGGATGATAGTTATTTGATCTTGCTGTAATTTCCAGAAACTTTCTATTCACGAAAACAATTATTGAAAATCACCAGAACATGATAAAATACGGATTCAAATTGCTGCTAATCAATACACAAATTTCCTAGGTCTTCCTATTTTGGATGATTTTTTGGAGTTCCAGAAGTTTGCGTTAGTTACAGATTACTACAGACTGTTCTGTTTTTGACAGATTCTTTTTTCGTGTGTTGTTTGCTTATTTTGATGAATCTATGGCTAGTAAAAAAGTTTATAAAGGATATAGAAGTTGGAATACAGTAGGTTTAACACCAATATAAATAAATAATGAGTTCATTACAGTACCTTGAAGTGGTCTTTTGTTTTCTTTCGCTAACGGAGCTCACGAGATTTTCTGTTAAGTTTTGTGTTGTGAAGTTTTCAAGTTTTGGGTAAAAGATTTGATGGATTATGGAACAAGGAGTGGCAAGAGCCTAATCTTGGGGATGCCCATGGCGCCCCCAAGATAATCTAAGGACACCAAAAGCCAAAGCTTGGGGATGCCCCGGAAGGCATCCCCTCTTTCGTCTACTTCCATCGGTAACTTTACTTGGAGCTATATTTTTATTCACCACATAATATGTGTTTTGCTTGGAGCATCTTGTATGATTTGAGTCTTTGCTTTTTAGTTTACCACAATCATCCTTTCTGTACACACCTTTTGAGAGACACACACATGATTCGGAAATTATTAGAATACTCTATGTGCTTCACTTATATCTTTTGAGTTATATAGTTTTGCTCTAGTACTTCACTTATATCTTTTAGAGCACGGTGGTGGATTTATTTTATAGAAACTATTGATCTCTCATGCTTCACTTAGATTATTTTGAGAGTCTTAAATAGCATGGTAATTTGCTTAAATAATCCTAATATGCTAGGTATTCAAGATTAGTAAAAACTTTCTTATGAGTGTGTTGAATACTAAGAGAAGTTTGATGCTTGATGATTTTTTTGAGATATGGAGGTAGTGATATCAAAGTTGTGCTAGTTGAGTAGTTGTGAATTTGAGAAATACTTGTGTTGAAGTTTGCAAGTCCCGTAGCATGCACGTATGGTAAACGTTATGTAACAAATTTGAAACATGAGGTTCTCTTTGATTGTCCTCCTTATGAGTGGCGGTCGGGGACGAGCGATGGACTTTTCCTACCAATCTATCCCCCTAGGAGCATGTGCATAGTGCTTGGTTTTTGCTGACTTGTAGATTTTTGCTATAAGTATGTGAGTTCTTTATGACTAATGTTGAGTCCATGGATTATACGCACTCTCACCTTTCCATCATTGCTAGCCTCTTCGCTGTCGTGCATTGCCCTTTCTCACATTGAGAGTTGGTGCAAACTTCGCCGGTGCATCCAAACCCCGTGATATGATACACTCTTTCACACATAAACCTCCTTATATCTTCCTCAAAACAGCCACCATACCTACCTATTATGGCATTTTCATAGCCATTCCGAGATATATTGCCATGCAACTTTCCACCATTCCGTTTATCATGACACGTTCATCATTGTTATATTGCTTTGCATGATCATGTAGTTGACATAGTATTTGTGGCAAAGCCACCGTTCATAATTCTTTCATACATGTCACTCTTGGTTCATTGCATATCCCGGTACACTGCCGGAGGCATTCATATAGAGTCATACTTTGTTCTAGTATCGAGTTGTAATCATTGAGTTGTAAATAAATAGAAGTGTGATGATCATCATTTTTCTAGAGCATTGTCCCAAGTGAGGAATAAAAAGAAGAGAAAGGCCATAAAAAAAGAGAAGGCCCAAAAAAATGAGAGAAAAAGAGAGAAGGGATAATGTTACTATCCTTTTACCACACTTGTGCTTCAAAGTAGCACCATAATCTTCATGATAGAGAGTCTCTTGTTTTGTCACTTTCATATACTAGTGGGAATTTTTCTTTATAGAACTTGGCTTGTATATTCTAACAACGGGCCTCCTCAAGTGCCCTAGGTCTTCGTGAGCAAGCAAGTTGGATGCACACCCACTTAGTTTCTTTTGTTGAGCTTTCGTATATTTATAGCTCTAGTGCATCCGTTGCATGGCAATCCCTACTCCTTGCATTAACATCAATCGATGGGCATCTCCATAGCTCATTGATTAGCCTCGTTGATGTGAGACTTTCTCCTTTTTTGTCTTCTCCACATAACCCCCATCATCATATTCTATTCCACCATAGTGCTATATCCATGGCTCACGCTCATGTATTGCGTGAAGGTTGAAAAAGTTTGAGATTACTAAAGTATGAAACAATTGCTTGGCTTGTCATCGGGGTTGTGCATGATGAGAGCATTCTTGTGTGACGAAAATGGAGCATGACTAAACTATATGATTTTGTAGGGATGAACTTTCTTTGGCCATGTTATTTTGAGAGGACATAATTACTTAGTTAGTATGCTTGAAGTATTATATTTTTATGTCAATATTGAACTTTTATCTTGAATCTTTCGGATATGAATATTCATACCAAAATTAAGAAGAATTACATTGAAATTATGCCAAGTAGCATTCCACATCAAAAATTCTGTTTTTATCATTTACCTACTCGAGGACGAGTAGGAATTAAGCTTGGGGATGCTTGATACGTCTCCAACGTATCTATAATTTTTGATTGCTCCATGCTATATTATCTTCTGTTTTGGACATTAATGGGCTTTATTATTCACTTTTATATTATTTTTGGGACTAACCTATTAACTAGAGGCCCAGCCCAGAATTGCTATTTTTTTGCCTATTTCAGAGTTTCGCAGAAAAAGAATATCAAACGGAATGAAACCTTCGGGAACGTGATTTTCGGAACGAACATGATCCAGAGGACTTGGACCCTACGTCAAGAAAGCTACCAGGAAGCCACGAGGTAGGGGGCGCGCCTACCCCCCCAGGCGCGCCCTCCACCCTTGTGGGCCCCACGTTGCTCCACCTACGTACTCCCTCCTCCTACGTACCCCCAAACGATCAGATACGGAGCCAAAGACCTAATTCTACCGCCGCAACCTTCTGTACGCATGAGATCCCATCTTGGGGCCTGTTTCGGAGCTCCGCCGGAGGGGGCATCGATCACGGAGGGCTTCTACATCAACACCATAGCCTCTCCGATGAAGTGTGAGTAGTTTACCTCAGACTTTCGGGTCCATAGTTATTAGCTAGATGGCTTCCTCTCTCTTTTTGGATCTCAATACAATGTTCTCCCCCTCTCTTGTGGAGATCTATTCGATGTAATCTTCTTTTGCGGTGTGTTTGTTGAGACCGATGAATTGTGGGTTTATGATCAAGTTTATCTATGAACAATATTTGAATCTTCTGAATTCTTTTATGTATGATTGGTTATCTTTGCAAGTCTCTTCGAATTATCAGTTTGGTTTGGCCTACTAGATTGATCTTTCTTGCAATGGAAGAAGTGCTTAGCTTTGGGTTCAATCTTGCGGTGTCCTTTCCCAGTGACAGTAGGGGCAGCAAGGCACGTATTGTATTGTTGCCATCGAGGATAACAAGATGGTTTTTTATCATATTGCATGAATTTATCCCTCTACATCATGTCATCTTGCTTAAAGCGTTACTCTGTTCTTATGAACTTAATACTCTAGATGCATGCTGGATAGCGGGCGATGTGTGGAGTAATAGTAGTAGATGCAGGCAGGAGTCGGTCTACTTGTCTCGGACGTGATGCCTATATACATGATCATACCTAGATATTCTCATAACTATGCTCAATTCTATCAATTGCTCAACAGTAATTTGTTCACCCACCATAAAATACTTATGCTCTTGAGAGAAGCCACTAGTGAAACCTATGGCCCCCGAGTCTGTTTTCCATCATATTAATCTTCCAACACTTAGTTATTTCTGTTGCTTTTATTTTAATTTGCATCTTTATCATAAAAATACCAAAAATATTATCTTATCATATCTATCAGATCTCACTCTCGTAAGTGAACGTGTAGGGATTGACAACCCTTTATCGCGTTGGTTGTGAGGATTTATTTGTTTGTGTAGGTGCGAGGGACTCGCGCGTAGCCTCCTACTGGATTGATACCTTGGTTCTCAAAAACTGAGGGAAATACTTACGCTACTTTGCTGCATCACCCTTTCCTCTTCAAGGGAAAACCAACGCAGTGCTCAAGAGGTAGCACCCGTGAGGAGATCCGGCAAGCTGGGGAGATTGCGGCTGGCAAGCCCTTTTTGCTACAGACTAAGTTCGGCGATCCGAACTATGCTCAGCTTAACCAAGTATGGAGTTCTCCGGACAAATTTTTGGACTTACCGAAGAGTTCTTCCGATGCGGCGCAGTTTTACCACGCACAAGGGGGGTATGTAACGGAGAAGCTTTTCTGGTCACAATTCGGCGCATCGAAGCGCCCTCTGTTGCTGAATGAACTGATGTCTCAGTGGGCCGAGCTTCATAGGATATCCGGCGACGCCATGAAGAACGTCATAATCCGGTTGTGGCCAAGTGAGCCTATTCCGAGTAGTTATTTTGGCCTGGTGCGGCGGCTTGTTGACGCGGTGCCACATATCGACGGTGTGAAGCGGTCGGCGTGCATTGAGGGTGCACGGATGGCCTTTGCTTGAGTCAAAACATTTTGGGGAAAGATGAAGGCCATCGATGTTGCGGCGAGGAGTCCACCCAAGGGCAAGGACCGTTGTGAGCCGGAGCACTATTTTGAAGACGTCTTAGAGGCCGCCCGCTTGATAGAGGGTCAATGCTTGAAAGACATAATGTTCGAGTGATGTGTATAATGGATATAACAGACAGCTTTATAGTTAGTCTATTTTTATGTTTTGCTCAAGAGCTTGTGTTCCTCCTGTGCGGCCGTTTTAATGTGATCTGAAAGTTTTCCAGTCGTCGGCTTCAACCCCCTCGTAGGAAGTACGGGGGTGTTCGGAAAAGCATTTAATCACTCTTTATCCAACATCTTGGTCCGTGAAGGAGGTGATAATGCGGCGAACCAGGCAATCGGACTATAGGGCCTTAACACCTTCACTTAGCCATAGGAGTTTTACGGTGGGGCTACAACATAGCCCCTGGTATGTATACGGCGCATTATAATATAGTGCCTTACATATGTTGATCTGAAAAAGATCCCTCGTGTTACACGGAGAATCACTAAAGATTCGAATAAGTCGTCAAGTGGTTGACCAGCTCTCGCCGCATCATGACAGTCAGTTTTCAGCTTTCTCTACTGAGGTGCTCATCCGGTCTAGGCCAGGACACAATCGCAGTAGTTCTCCCTTTACTACCCTAGCCGATAGAACGGAACGTAGGGTAGCAAGCACAGTAGCCGGACAACCCAACTATTGACCCAAGACAATGATTCGGAGCTGATGCATATAAGGCCAAACTTGCAACGCCGAAGTGCGCTTTAGAGCTGTTCGGACTTTTACTGGCAACTCATTTGTTCCCATACCGAGCCCCTGGCAGGTTATGCTGAGGTGCATCTGTAAAGCAGCCGCTAAGGCCGTACTCATTTTTGAAAGAGTATGGAAGATTAGTTCGGATAAAAGTTTACTGGAAATAGAGCAATATGCCAATGATAAATTCATATAAAAAACCACGAACCCCGCTATTTGACATGCTCGGGGTAGGGAACGGAGGAAACAAGGCATAGTACAGGCTCGAAATAAAGAGTGCGGTCTTCAAAAAGTTGTTTTGGACCTCCTGTCGCACGTCTGCGCCGCCCGTCCTCGGGGAGGGTAATCCTTAACGGAAGTAGCCCCTTTAGGTGAGTGTACGGATCCAAACTCCGAGAGAGTCCGTTGTAGATACTGTCTTTTTCGTCACCTGTTTTTACGAGATAATAGTGAAAAAAGAAAAAGGAACGCAGATAAAAAACTTTATGGGAGTGCTTGCAGGGCCGTCCGTATTGTGCTTCCGCCAATGCCCTTGGTATCTTGAGTGCGTAGTGATACACGCGCGGTGTAAATCTTGCTGGTACATGAGGTGGGTGGCGGAAGCCGAACTGCTATTTCCGTTCCGGGAGTGGTCGAACTTCGGGGGGAAACTGTTTCTGGCCCCTGGTGTTTGGCTGGTGAGCCGGTCTGTCGTCTTTATGGCCTGGTGGCCTCCTCCCCTTGTGTTCGACGTTGAGCTTGCCTGCCTGCTTGAAGACCCAACAGTTTCTGTTGGTATGATTAGCTGGCTTATCAGGGTGGTCGTGGATCTGGCAAGGTCGGTCCAATATCCTGTCAAGGGTGGATGGTCCGTCTTTGCTTGCCTTCGGTTGCTTTTTCCGTCGGCCGGAGTTTGGATTGTTAAATCCAGCGTTGACCGCTATGCCGTGTGATCTTTCATTGTCATTGCGACTGTTGTGTTCGGTTCGTCGTGGCTTGCCGTTGCCGTCTCGGATTTCGAAAGTGCCCGGGTCGCTGGCGTTGTTGCTTTTACGAGCTAGCCAGTTGTCTTCTCCCGCACAAAAGCGAGTCATTAGAGCAGTGAGGGCTGTCATGTGTATGGGTCCTTCCTGACCGAGGTGACGTGTTAGCCATTCATCCCGGACGCTATGTTTGAAGGCCGCGAGGGCTTCCGCGTCTGGACAGTCGATGATTTGGTTCTTTTTTGACTAAGAACCTGGTCCAGAGCTCCCTGGCTGATTCGCCGGGCTACTGGACAATATGACTTAAGTCATCGGCATCTAGTGGCCGGACATACGTTCCTTGGAAGTTGTCTCGACAGGCGTCTTCCAAACCTTCCCAGTTGCCAATAGAATTTTCTGGCAAACTGTTTAGCCAGTACCGAGCTGGCCTTTGATCTTCAGAGGTAGGTATTTAATGGCATGAAGGTCGTATCCGCGAGCCATGTGGATATGGAGGAGGTAATCTTCAATCCATACCGCGGGATCTGTTGTTCCATCGTATGACTCGATGTTAATGGGTTTAAACCCGTCTGGAAATTCATGCTCCATTACCTCATCAATGAAGCAGAGAGGGTGTGCGGCTCCTCTATGTTGGGCCACACTATGAAGCACCTCCGGCGGACTTCGTTTACGGTGTTCGGACCGGGCGTGGTCGGCTCTGTTATGTCCGAATAGGTAACCCTCATCACCGGTCGGGGCATGTCCCCGCGATCTGTATATCAATTTTGTGTGTCCTGTTCTACCCTCCAGGTCTTGTTGGATGTCGCGAGTATTCGCCTGAGCTGTTTTGTTCTTGTGTTGACGGCCGGATGGGTTGGTATGGTGCTCTGCTTGGGCTGCTGCTTTATCCGGACCGAACTGTGGTTAGCCTACCGCATCATTTGATGGTGGTGTGGGCTCCAACGCCCTGCCATCGTATTGAGGGAGCTGAGGGAGTCCTGGACTAAGGGGTCCTCGGGCACCCGGCCTGTTATCCATGGGCCGGACTGATGGGCTGTGAAGATACGAAGGCCGAAGACAATACCCGTGTCCGGATTGGACTCTACTTGGCATGGAAGGCAAGCTAGGCGACCTATTATGAAGATTTCCTCCTATGTAACCGACCTCATGTAACCCTAGATCTCTCCGGTGTCTATATAAACCGGAGAGCATAGTCCGGATAGGACAGATTCATTACCATATTCATAGGCTACGCTTTTAGGGTTAGCCATTACGATCTCGTGGTAGATCAACTCTTGTAACACTCATATTCATCAAGATCAATCAAGCAGGAAGTAGAGTATTACCTCCATAGAGAGGGCCCGAACCTGGGTAAACATTGTGTCCCCCGTCTCCTGTTACCATCGATCCTAGACGCACAGTTCGGGACCCCCTACCCGAGATCCGCCGGTTTTGACACCGACATTGGTGCTTTCATTGAGAGTTCCACTGTGCCGTCGAAGTAAGGCTCGATGGCCCCTCCAATCGCCGGCAATGGCGTCGTTCAGGGAGAAATCTTTTTCCCCAGACAAATCTTTGTGTTCGGCGGCTTCGTACTGCGGGCCAACTCGCTTGGCCGCCTGGAGCAGGTCGATAGCTACGCCCCTGGCCATTAGGTCAGATTCAGAAGCTTGAATTACGTCGCGGATATCCGTAGAGACTTGATCTTCGATGGATTTGAGACCGCGGCGATCACTCCCCCTCTCTCCGATGAACTTGACTTAAATCTGTCATTGGATCACATCCAAGAGATGGATCCTGTTGCTACAACGGCCTTAGAGCCAAAGCAGATCGCGCCCTCCGAGGCCATAAAGTCCGCGGCGTTGGAGCCGCACACAGACTCGACATCCTGCAATGCTTGCGTCAACGGAACCCCGGACTCGTCTCCGGCTACACGTTCCGGACCGGATACACCTGTGGACACCGAGCTGGATCGGTTGTTGACTTTTGAATTTAGCGCCGCAGACATCTTCCAGCATTCGCCTTTGGGTGACGTACTAAATTCTTTGAAGAACTTGACCCTGGTGGAAGACTCACAGCCGAACTATATTCGGTTTGAGCTAGAGGCGGACGACGAGGAATTTTGCTTCCCACCCGCCACCCACTTCATAGCCACCGTCGACGACTTAACCGACGTGCTTGACTACGGCTCTGAAGACATCATAGGTATGGACGACGATGCCGACAATGAGCAAGGCCAAGACCCGCCATTCACTGGACGTTGGACGGCCACCTCCTCGTACGACGTGTACATGGTTGATACACCCAAAGGATCTGGCGACGACAAAGAAGAGCCGGATATGAACAAACCCTCTGAGACGCAGTCCAAGCGTCGGCGCCCCAAACGCCGTTCTAAGCCTCGTCGCTCAAAGGATGGCAACACTGGTACCGGAGAAAATAGCACTCCGGGTGATGCCGAAAACAATGAAGACCCCGTCGGTGCGGCAGCCGAACAAGAGGAACATGACAACAGGCAAGACAACCCTGATGAACAAGCCACATAAGATAACTCGGAGGACGATAGTTACCATCCACCCTCCAAGGAAGAGACCAGCCTCAGCAACGAAGACTTCATCGTGCCGGAGGAGCCTGTGGAGCAGGAGCGCTTTAAGCTTCAGCTCATAGCCACTGCAAGGAGCCCGAAAAAGAAACAGCAGCAGCTTCAAGCCGAACAAGATCTGCTCGTAGACAGATGGACTGATGTCTTGACTGCCGTAGAATACGACCTCAAGCACCCAGCTAAGAGCTACCCGAAACGCAGACTGCTACCTCAATTCAACGAGGAAGCACCGGAGCACACATCTCCCTCGCGTAATGTGGAACGACCACCGCGTGGTCGAGACAGGGTGGCCGACCGGGCACCCCGCGGTCGGGATAAAGCGGCAACTCAGGCCGAACAGCAGCCTGCCCCACCACCCCGAAAAAATAAAGACGGAAGAGTTCGGGGTCACACATACGACCTTCGGCAGACCCTGGACAATAAAGCAGGACATACAAGATCGATCTATGGATCGCGCGAACTTGCCTCAAGGCACGACGATGGCTACCTATTCGGACGTGACAAACCTAACCACGCCCGGGCCGAATGCCGCAGACGGACTCCACCAGAGCTACGCCGCGATGCGGCCCGATACAGAGGTGCCGCACACCCTCTCTGCTTCACGGATGAGGTACTGGATCATGAATTCCCCGAGGGATTCAAGCCCGTCAATATCGAATCATATGACGGCACAACCGATCCCGTAGTATGGATCGAGGATTTCATCCTCCACATCCACATGGCTCGAGGAGATGACCTCCACGCCATTAAATACCTCCCACTCAAGCTCAAAGGGCCAGCTCGGCACTGGCTTAATAGCCTGCCTGAAAATTCTATCGGCAGCTGGGAGGACTTGGAAGAAGCTTTCCTAGACAACTTCCAAGGAACATATGTCCGGCCACCAGACGCCGATGATCTAAGCCATATAGTTCAACAACCTAGAGAATCAGCCAGAAAATTCTGGACTAGGTTACTAACCAAAAAGAACCAGATCGTTGACTGTCCGGATGCCGAGGCCTTGGCAGCCTTCAAACACAACATCCGTGACGAATGGCTAGCACGCCACCTCGCCCAAGAAAAGCCAAGGTCCATGGCAGCCCTCACGACACTCATGACCCGCTTTTGTGCGGGAGAAGACAGTTGGCTGGCTAGTAGTATAAACACGGCCAACGAAACAAGCCCCTCCGAGGCCAAAAATAGCACCGGCAAGCTCCGGCGCAATAGAAACAAACGCTGAAGCAATGGCGATAACACCGATGACACAATAGTTCATGCCGGATTCAGTGGCTCCAAGTTTGGCCAGCGAAAGAATCCCTATAAAAGGAGCAGTGCAAAACCATCTAGCTTGGACCGCATACTCGACCGTCCTTGCCAAATACATGGCACCCCAGACAAACCGGCCAACCATACTAACAGAGATTGTCTGGTCTTTAAACAAGCCAGCAAGGTAAATAGCAGAAACAAAGAAGGGGAATCACAGAGCGAGGACGATGACGAAGAGCCCCGGCAGCCGGACACCGGGGGGCAAAAGAAATTTCCCCCTCAAGTCAAAACGGTAAACATGATATACGCTACACATATTCCCAAAAGGGAGCGCAAGCATGCACTCAGGGACGTCTATGCGGTAGAGCCCGTCGCCTCGAAATTTAATCCATGGTCATCATTCCCGATCACATTCGACCACAAAGACCATCCAATTAGCATCCGGCATGGCGGTTCAGCCGCACTGGTCCTCGACCCAATCATCGACAGATTCCACCTGACTCGAGTCCTAATGGACGGCGGTAGCAGCCTCAACCTGCTCTATCAGGATACAGTACGTAAAATGAGCATTGACCCCTCACGAGTCAAGCCCACGAAGACTACCTTTAAAGGAGCCATACGAGGCGTAGAGGCCCGTTGTACGGGCTCAATAACGCTGGAGGTAGTATTCGGTTCCCTGGATAACTTCCGAAGTGAAGAACTAATCTTCGATGTCGTCCCATTCCGCAGCGGCTATCACGCGCTGCTCGGACGAACCGCATTCGCTAGATTCAACGCGGTGCCACACTATGCTTATCTCAAGCTAAAAATGCCCGGTCCACGGAGAGTCATCACAGTAAATGGAAACACGGAATGCTCCCTCCATACAGAGGAACACACTACCGCCCTAGCAGCAGAAGTACAGAGTGGCCTTCTCAAGCAACACTATAATCCGGTTGCCGAGCCCCTGGACATCATCAAGAGGGTCCGGACTACACTGCAGATGGATAGCCCGGCTCGTCACGAGCCAGTCTAGCAAATTCGGCCTCCGTCCCAGCCCTAACGAGGCAATGGTATTAGTACCGCGCATATTTAAACTACGCACTCATGGGGTGCTAACGGAGGCACAAGTCGCTCGCAATCCACAGTACGGCTTGATAGACCCTGGGATCAGCATGTTTCTGCTTTTTTTTCTTTGTACAAGTTTTCCTGTCTTTTCAAGGGCTATACGGACAACCTGCTGGCAGAACACACCAAGGAGGCAAGGAGCTCCCACGTACAAGGGAACCCCCCAGGTGGATTCTAATAAACGATTACTATACTTGGTTTACATACCCGCACACAGCTCGCCCTTGGTTACGACATTTTCAATAGCCTTACTTGCTTATCGCATTACTTGTACAGAGTACGCCTTGATGTACTGATTACACCACAACAGTGAATAAATGGTGGCGTCAGCCCATTACTTCATTTTTTCCGTTTCCTCACCTCAGTATTTATTACTCATTGCACACGTACACCATGGTACGTACTAATACGCCAGGGGCTTAATAACACCCCGCATCACGGCAATAAAAGTCCGAACACTTTTATAGTATAGTTCGGCACCCCGAACTTATAGCATTATATGCATCGGCTCCGAATCATGTCTTTGGTCAATAGTTGGGTTGCCCGGCTCCTATGCTTACTACCTTATGTTCCGCTATATCGGCTAGGGTAGTAAAGGGAGAACTACTGCGATTGTGTCCCGGTTCTTCCGGACGAGCACCTCAGTAGAGAAAGCCGAAAACTGACTGTCATGATGCGACGAGAGCCGGTCAGCTGTTCGTGAGGTTCTAAATCATTGGAGATTTTTCCCGCTTCTTGCGAAGAATCGGTTCTTCCGATTAGGCGTGTATAGCGCCCCTAATTCGGCCTTCCGAACACCGGGGCTTCGCCAACTTTATTAATTGTCAAACTCCTATGGCTAAGTGGGGGCGGTAAAGGCCGCATAGTCTGATTGCCTCGTTCGTTGCGCTAAACACCTCCTTTAAGGACCAGAATGTGGAGTAAAGGGTGTTTAGATTTATCCCGAACACCCCCGTACTATCGATGTGGGGGAAGAAGCCGACGACTGGTCATCCCTTAGATTTAATAAATGGCCGCACAGGAGGTAAAATTTAAAATCATAAACATTATACTACACATCATCTTTGTTCCATATTACAGGGCAAGATAGTACACATGTTCTTATGGGAATATAATATCCTTTGAACATTGCTCCGCCGCAAGACGGGACCCCTCCAGGACACCATCAAAATAGTGTGTGGGTCCATGATGCTCCTTGCCCTCCGGCGGTCCCTCGGTCATCAGCTTCTTGGCATCCCGCTTCGCCCAATGCGTCTTGACGCGGGCAAAGGCCATACGCGCACCTTCAATACAGACCGACCGCTTCACGGCTTAGAGCCGCGGACAGGCACTCACAAGCCGTTGCACAAGTCCGAAGTAGTTGCTCGGTATAGGATCGGCAGGCCACAGCCGGACTATAAAGTCCTTCATGGCTAACTCTGCCAACCTGTGCAGCTCGACCAACTACTTCAGCTGGTCGCTGAAGGGCACCGGATGTTCGGATCCCAGATATTGGGACCAGAACAGCTTCTCCGTAGACATCCCTTCCTTGGCTCTATAATGCTCGGCCGCATTCGACACACTGTGCGGCAGATCTGTAAATGCCCCTGAAAATCCAAAATTCAGGATAAGTACAAGGGACATTGCCTCTACACGCTTGCTCTGCATGGTGAAGAACTTACCTGCCGCAATCCTCTTGGCCATCTCGATTTCCTGGAGGGCGTTCTGGGCTTCGGCTCGTGCATCCTGAGCGCTCTGGCGAGCCTTCACCAATTCGGACTCTTGCACCTTACAATCGCACTCCAGGGCCTCAAATCTCTCTATCGCGCCCTAGAGCTGTTGCTGCGCCTCGCCAACCCGGGCCTCGTGTTTCTTGCGTGAGACACGCTCTTTGGACGCCTTATCCTCGGCCTCGGCTAGCGCCTTCTTCAGGGCTGCCACCTCGGCCGTGGCCCCTAATAAAGTTTATGACACTTTAGTCCAGTCAGACTATTCATTTATTTTCGAAACGTACACACAGGTTATCGCATACCTCGGCTATCTTCCAACTGCTTCTTCACGCGGCCGAGCTCCTTCTCGGCCTGCTCCAATTTCTGCTTTAGTCCAGAAACCTCCGCAGCATGAGCAGTGGCAGCCTGTAGCGATACCTGCTTATCCACATAGACAACTTATGTTAGACTCCTGCGATTTTTTGATCCTCTGTTCGGCTTTTCTTCCCGAACACCAAACAGAGCATCAGGGGCTACTATCTATATTGTGATATTTTTCCCGTAATCACATTACTTACCTCAAAGCCTGTTAGAAGGCTAGTGCAGGCTTCAGTCAGTCCGCTTTTAACAGACTGAACCTTCTCTATTACCGTGTCCATAAGGACACGATGTTCATCCACGATAGAGGCACCTCGTAGCGCCTCCAGCAGATTATCCGGTGCCTCTGGTTGGACAGAGGTCACTGGTGGAACAGGCACACCCCCTCCTGGTGGGGAATGTCGGTCACTGGACCCCGGAGCTGTATAGGTTTCCGGGATGGTATCCGGCTGAAGGCCGAAGGGAATTCGGGCCCCATCACCAGTCCCCATGGGGGCTTTTTCCCCCAGGTGTCCGGCGTCCGACGGGTCATCCTGGGGTGTCACCCCGATGATCTCCGGAACCTCCCACCAGCCCAGGAAGGCCTTTTTGGACACCACCTCGTCATCACCCCTGGGTGAGACGGAATGAGCAAGCGGTGGAGATATGCTAGCCATCTCCTCTATGTCCAGCAAATCCTCTGTCGAGGATCGCGGGGAGTTATCGCGCGCCAGACTGCAAGGACAAGGTTTACAATATGTCAATAATACAAACCAGAAAAGCCAGACATTTGCGAATTCTGGTGCTTACGAAGCGGCCCGAGGCTTGGTCCGGCGAGGTCGTTCCGGACTGCTGTCAACATCCCACGCGGAGTTATCCGCGAGGGAGCCTTTAACCCTCTTAGGCACTTTCGCCTCTGGGCTTCTGGGGGCCGCTCTCTTCTTCCTCCCCGCTTCGGGTGGGGAGTCGTTTTCCTCTTCCTCTTCATCATCGTCATCAGCGGACGAAGAGGAAGTATCGCTTCCGGACATCGCGTCCGGAGTGCGTCTTCGGCGAAGGCTCTTCTTGGCCCCTTGGGCCGCCTTCTTAGCCGTCTTCTCCGGCACCTCATAAGGTGCAGGGAACAACATCTTCTCCAATAATGGAAATTCTTGGTCCTCGGGCAGCGGAGCCGGACAGTTAATCTCCTCGGCCAACTTAATCCAGGCCTGAAAATAGGGGAAGGAAGCTTAAAATTCCTCTCAAAATATGCTAATAGGGGACACTCCTTGAAAACTTTAAAGGAGCTTACCGGGTTGGGCTGGCACTTCAAGCTAAGCCCGCGGTCTTCGCTCGTAGGCGGTGGCGCCTTGCCGGCCTTAAGGAGCAGCTTCCAGATTTCTTCGTGCTTCGTGCCGAAGAGCTCTAGTAGTGTCTGGTGCTTGGCCGGCTCGAACTCCCACAAATTACAAGTTCGGCGTTGGCATGGAAGGACCTGACGAACAAGCATGACCTGGACCACGTTGATGAGCTTGATTTTCCTTTCTATCATGTTTTGGATGCACGTCTTGTCGTGGTATTCTCACGGGGGGGCTTGCGAGTCAACAAATGCCACAAGGGCTTAGTGTGAGGGTAAGACTGCTGCTGATAGGCCTGGGAGCGGGTATGCGAGTAGCACGCGCTAGTTTACCCAGGTTCGGGGCTCTCCGGAGAGATAATACCCCTACTCCTGCATGTCTGAATATCTGTGGTATATCTGGTACAGAGTGCTCCTAGAGCTGTATCTGAGATCAGTGCCAAGTGCATCTGATCTGGTATATGCATGCGTATGGCCGGCTCTAGTGGCCATGTATGGCCATGGCTTGTGGCCGTGAGTGGACTTGTGGCCAAGTGAATGTGGCGTGAGTCCATCCCCCATGGATGGATGGATGTGTGCCTTTATATAGGCATGGGGGTAGTGGCTTTGGTTGTAAGCTATCATGGGTAGCTTACAAGCCAAGCTATGTAGGCATGGTGCATGTCATGCTTGTCCCCTGGGCACTTTATAGAATAGTGCCAAGGGGACAGGTACACTATAGATGATGGCGTCGCGGTACAGCCGTCTCGTCCGCGGTATGGTCGTCACGTCGGTGTCGGGTCGGGCTGCAGTCGGCAGCCGGCTGGTTGGCGCAGTCGGCAGCCGGCTATGTTGAGTAGTCGAATGGGCAGCCGGCAGGAGCGGCCGGGTAGTTGGACTGAGGGGCTTTGCTAGCCCCGATGTCTTGAAATATCATCTTGCCGTCTTCGGGGTATCCGTAGCCAATAATCCGACACGTCTGGAGCCCAGTCAGCTCGTCCGAGGGACCCCAAGTTATGCCCCTCTCTTGCCAGGAGGTGAGCGGCATCGGGATTCCGGATCGGAATTCGGGAGCCACCAACCAATCAGCGTCGCGCGGCTCGGTGATGTAGAACCACCCCGATTGCCACCCCTTTACCGTCTCTGCAAATGACCCTGCGGGCCAGGTGATGTTGGGCAGCTTTCCCACCATGGCACCTCCGCATTCTGCTTGTTGACCGCGAACTACTTTCGGCCTCACATTGCAGGTCTTCAGCCACAGGCCGAAGTGAGGCGGGATGTGGAGAAAAGCCTCACAAACGACGATAAACGCCGAAATATTGAGGATGAAGTTAGGGGCTAGGTCGTGGAAATCCAGCCCGTAGTAAAACATTAACCCGCGGACGAATGGGTGAAGAGGGAACCCAAGCCCGCAGACGAAGTGTGTGAGAAACACAACCCTCTCATGGGGCTCGGGAGTGGGGACGACCTGTCCCTTGGCCGGGAGTCGATGAGCGATCTCTTTGGCCAGATATCCGGCCTCCCGGAGCTCCCTGATATCCTTCTTCTTGACTGAAGAGGCCATCCACTTACCTCCAGCTCCGGATCCGGACATCTTTGGAGTACTTTCTCTGACGAGGGAAAAGCTAAAGCTTGGTCGCTGGAGCTCGAGGATGGAATGGCTGAGATAGAAAAGGGGCGTGGGTAAAAGAGGGGAATCCTTACCCCCTTATAGAGGCCACGAATGTCAAGCGCCTCCCCGCTCGCCTTATACTCGCCTATTCCCAAGGGCCGTGCAAACGACGCGGTTGGGTTACCCATGCCCGCATTGATGAGAATCCCGCGATAGGGGGACACGATCTCTGCTTTGACAAGACGTGCCAGTAGCAACCGCGTTTGAGACGTGGGATGACAGATAAAAAGAAACGGTTCAATTATGGCCGGACAGGCGTACGTCGTGTAGTAAAAAGCTGTCAGCAGATCAGACTCTTGCAAATATTATATTCTCTCTACGGTTGTGTGTGGAGTGCGTTACATGTCCGGATACAATGATCACATCTAAAGACTATCCTGGAGTTCGGAAGAAGGGAACCCGCCTTGCAATGCCGAAGACAATCTGCGCGCCGGACTCCTCGTCATTGAAGCCAGGTTCAGGGGCTACTGAGGGAGTCCTGGACTAAGGGGTCCTCGGGCGTCTGGCCTGTTATCCATGGGTCGGACTGATGGGCTGTGAAGATACGAAGGCCGAAGACAATACCCGTGTCCGGATTGGACTCTACTGGAAGGCAAGCTAGGCGACCTATTATGAAGATTTCCTCCTATGTAACCGACCTCATGTAACCCTAGATCTCTCCGGTGTCTATATAAACCGGAGAGCATAGTCCGGATAGGACAGATTCATTACCATATTCATAGGCTAGGCTTTTAGGGTTTAGCCATTACGATCTCGTGGTAGATCAACTCTTGTAACACTCATATTCATCAAGATCAATCAAGCAGGAAGTAGGGTATTACCTCCATAGAGAGGACCCGAACCTGGGTAAACATTGTGTCCCCCGTCTCCTGTTACCATCGATCCTAGACGCATAGTTCGGGACCCCCTACCCGAGATCCGCCGGTTCTAACACCGACAGGAGCCACCTATACTTGGGGTGGCTTTTGTCTGGGCCTCTAAGGCTGTATTCTTCGGTGGCCAGGACCTCAGTCCATCTATCATTGAGCAAATCTTGGCTCGCTTGAAGCTGCAGCTGCTTCTTCCTTAGGCTCCTTGTTGTGGCTATGAGCCAGCGTTTAAAGCGCTCCTGCTCCAGAGGTTCCTTAGGCACGATAAAATCCTCGTTGCCAAGGCTCTCCTCATCCTCGGAGAGTGGGGGATAATTACTATCCTCCGAGTCTCCATATGTGGCATGTCCATCGAGGCTGTCTTGCCCGCTTTCCTGTTCCTCCTGTTCGGATTCTACCTCAACAGGGTCTTCATTGTCCGGAGTGTTGTCTTCTCTGGTGCTGGCAGTGTTTTCTCTTGGGCGATGTGACTTAGAGCGGCGCCGTGGGCGCCAGTGTTCGGACTGTGTACCAGGAGGTTTATCCTCGACTGGATCCTCCTTGTCATCGTCGAGAGCGTCGTCAGGTGTGTCTATCATACACACGTCACACCAGGAAGTGGCCATCCCGTGTCTAGCGGGTAGTAAGCTCTGGCCCTGCCCCTCATCGTTGTCCATACCGTCGATGTCTTCGGAGTGGGGGTCAGGCATGTTGGTTGGGTCTTCAACGGTGGCTATGAAGTGGGTGGCAGGTGGGAAGCAAAATTCTCCATCATCCGCCGTAAGTTCGAACCGAACATAGTTCAGCGATGAGTCATCTTCCCGGGATAGGGATTTTAATGAGTTTAGTAGGTCGCCCATGGGCGAGTGTTGGAAGACATCTGCGGCGCTGAACTTGAAGATCGATAACCGATCGAGTTCGGTATCCGCGGGCTCGCAGGTTTCGGAACTCGACACCGGAGACGAGTCCAGGGTTCCGTTGATACAGATACCGTATGAAGCGGAATCTGCGGGCGGCTCCAACACTGCAGAATCGGTAGCCCCCGTGATGGGGTTGAGCTTCCCATCTTCGGACGACTTGATCCGCTCCGAATCTAAGGCCAGAGTTGCTACAGGGCTACCTCCTGGATGCGGCCCGATGACAGGTTTAAGCCATGTTCATCGGGGCGACGGGAAGCGATTGACGCGGTCTCGAATCCATCGAAGATCAGGTCTCCACGGATGTCCGCAACGTAGTTCAAGCTTCCGAATCTGACCTGATGGCCAGGGGCGTAGCTGTCGATCTGCTCCAGATGGCCAAGCGAGTTGGCCCGTAGTACGAAGCCGCCGAATACGAAGATCTGTCCGGGGAGAAAGGTTTCTCCCTGGACAGCATCATTACTGACGATCGAAGGGGCCATCGAGCCCTTTGCCAATGGCATAGTGGAACTCTCAATGAAAGCACCAATGTCGGTGTCAAAACCGGCGGATCTCGGGTAGGGGGTCCCGAACTGTGCGTATAGGATCGATGGTAACATGAGACGGGGGACACACTGTTTACCCAGGTTCGGGCCCTCTCTATGGAGGTAATACCCTACTTCCTGCTTGATTGATCTTGATGAATATGAGTGTTACAAGAGTTGATCTACCACGAGATCGTAATGGCTAAACCCTAGAAGTCTAGCCTATGTGAATATGGTAATGAGTCTCTCCTATCCGGACTACGCTCTCCGGTTTATATAGACACCGGAGAGATCTAGGGTTACATGGGGTCGGTTACATCAGAGGGAATCTTCATAGTCGGTTGCCAAGCTTGCCTTCCACGCCAAGTAGAGTCCAATCCGGACACGGGTACAATCTTCGGTCTTCATGTCTTCACAGCCCATCAGTCCGGACCACGGATAACAGGCTGGACGCCCGAGGACCCCTTAGTCCAGGACTCCCTCACTTATCTACATCATGTCATCGTTCTTATTGCATTACTCCGTTTTTCCATGAACTTAGTACACTAGATGCATGGTGGATAGCGGTCGATGTGTGGAGTAATAGTAGTAGATGCACGCAGGAGTCGGTCTACTAATATTGGACGTGATGCCTATATAATGATCATTGCCTGGATATCGTCATGATTATTTGAAGTTCTATCAATTGCCCAACAGTAATTTGTTCAGCCACCGTTTGCTATCTTTCTCGAGAGAAGCCACTAGTGAAACCCTACGGCCCCCGGGTCTCTTTCTCATATATTTGCCTTTGCGATCTATTTTTCCTTTGCATTTATTTTTAGATCTATTAAACCAAAAATACAAAAATACCTTGCTGCAATTTATTCCTATCTATTTTGTTTGGCATTCGGTCTATCAATCTACTACAATTTTATTCACGTCCGTTTGCCCATCTTGGGGCGCCGCTACCCGAGAGGGATTGACAACCCCTTTTACACGTTGGGTTGCGAGGATTTGTTATATGTGTACAGGGGCTGTTTACGTTGTGTTGCTTGGTTCTCCTACTGGTTCGATAACCTTGGTTTCATATCTGAGGGGAATACCTACCGCCGCTGTGCTGCATCATGCCTTCCTCTTTGGGGAAATACCGACGTAGCTTCAAGCCGCCATCAAAAGGAATTTCTGGCGCCGTTGCCGGGGAGGATCTTCAACATATACCAGGTTCCTAATCACAAATCTCATCTCCTCGCAATTTGAATTATTTGCTATTTGCCTCTCGTTTTCCTCTCCCGCACTTCACAAAAATTTGCCGTTTTATTCGCCTCTCTTTTTCCGTTTGCCGTTTTCTTGCCGGATCTGTTTTTTGAGTGCAATCTTGTTGAGTACTCATCATGACTCAAGAGAACACCAAATTGTGTGATTTCTCAAATACCAACAACAATGATTTTATTGGCACTCCGATTGCTCCTCCCGCCACTAGCGGAGTCTTGTGATATTAATACCGCTTTGCTGAATCTTGTTATGAAAGATCAATTTTCCGGTACTCCTAATGAGGATGACGCGTCCCATCTTAATACCTTCATGGAATTATGCAATATGCAAAAGAAAAAAGATGTGGACAATGATGTGCTGAAGATGAAATTATTTCCGTTTTCTTTGCGTGATTCTGCAAAAATTTGGTTTTCTTCTTTGCCTCGCAATAGTATCGATTCTTGGAATAAGTGCAAAGATGCTTTCATCACTAAGTATTTTCTGCCCGCAAAATTTATTTCCCTTAGAACCCAGATCATGAATTTCAAGCAACTTGAACATGAGCATGTTGCACAATCTTGGGAAAGGATGAAAATGATGCTAAGGAATTGCCCAACTCACGGGTTAAATCTTTAGATGATCATACAAAATTTATTTGCGGGGTTGAATTTTGTTTCTCGTAATCTTTTAGATCCGCCATGGGTGGTACTTTTATGGAAATTACTTTGGGTGAAGCCACCAAATTGCTTGATAATATCATGGCAAATTATTCACAAATGGCATACCGAAAGGGCTCCTACTAGTAAAAAAGTTAATTCGGTTGAAGAAATTTCCTCTTTGAGTAAAAAAGTTGATGCTCTTATGAAGTTGGTTGCTAGTAAAAGTGCTCCTATTGATTTTAATGATATGCCTTTATCCACTTTGATTGAGCAAAATAGTGATGCCATAGATGTGAATTTTATCTCTCGAAATAATTTCAATAACAATGCGTATAGAGGTAATTTTAATCCTAGGCCTTTTCCTAGTAATTCCTCTAATAATTATGGTAATTCCTATGGAAATCACTTACAATAATAATAGGAACACCTCTGATCTTGAGAATAATATTAAGTAATTTATCAAAACGCAAAAAGTTTTCAACACTTCCATAGAAGAAAAGTTGAGTAAGATTGATGATTTGTCTAGAAGTATTGATAGAATTTCTAATGATGTGGAAAATCTCAAGATGAAATTTTTTGTGCCTAAGGTTGATGAATCAATTAAATCTCTTTATGTTTCTATGGATGAAAGTAAGAAAAGAACCGCTACGCTTAGAGCTAAAAGAGAATTTTTAGAAAAACTGTTTTCTAGTGACTACTTTCGCAAAAGTGATGAAGATCTTAAAATGATTGGTGTTTCTTCTATTGATTCCTTGTTTAGTAAAGTTAAGATTGATGAAAAAGGGACTGGAGAAGAGTCAACTTTAGTTAGAAGGCATCCCGATATTTCGGAGGGTGAAAATCTTGTTGAGAAAATTGATTAAAGTGGGTTTGAAGAGGTCAAAACTTTAACTAGTGATGTGCCCACTCTTTTGGATTGCAAAGACTTTAATTATGATAGTTTCTCTTTGATTGATTGTATTTCTTTGTTACAATCCATGATAAATTCACCCCATGCATATGAACAAAATAAAGCTTTTACTAAACATATTGTTGATGCTATGATGAAAGCTTTTGAAGAAAAATTGGAATTAGAAGTTTCAGTTCCTAGAAAATTGCATGATGAATGGGAACCTACTATCAAAGTCAAGATTAAAAATTATGAGTGTTTTGCTTTGTGTGACTTGGGTGCTAGTGTTTCCACAATTCTGAAATCTTTATGTGATGTGCTTGGTCTCACCGATCTTGAAGAATGTTCTTTCAATTTGCACTTGGCGGATTCTACTATTAAAAAGCCTATGGGAAGAATTAATGATGTTCTTATTCTTGCAAATAGGAATTATGTGCCCATAGATTTTATTGTTCTTGATATTGATTGCAAGCCGTCTTGTTCAATTATTCTTGGTTGACCGTTTTTACGCACTATCGGTGCCGTGATGGATATGAAAGAAGGCAATATTAAGTTCCAATTTCCTTTGAGGAAGGGTATGGACCACTTTCCTAGAACAAGAATTAGGCCACCATATGAATAAATCATGAGGGCATATTATGGATCTCAAACCAAAGATGACAATACTTAGGTCCTTGCTTTATGCCTAGCTAAGGGCGTAAAACTATAGCGCTTGTTGGGAGGCAACCCAATGAATAAAATTTATTTTTGCTTTTGCTTTCTGTTCTTGAGTGTTTACAAAATTAATTTATGATTGTGTTTTTTGTGTTATAATTAGTGTTTGTGCTAAGTAAAGCCTTTAGGATCTTCATGTGTGATAGTTGTTTGATCTTGCTGAAAAACAGAAACTTATGCACTCACGAAAATAATTTTGATAAATCACAGAAAAGATCTTTCGCCCTAATTCTTTTTTCAGAAGATTAATATACAAATTACCCTGGTTGTCCTAATTTTTCAGAATTTTTGGAGTTACAGAAGTATTCGAAATAGTTAGATTTCTACAGACTGTTCTGTTTTGGCACATTCTGTTTTCTTGTGTTGTGTGCTTATTTTGATGGCTCTATGGTTTTCTTTGATGAGTTTTTGCCATAGAAAAGTTGGAATACAGTAGATATAATGAAAAAGTAAAATATGAATTGGTTTGATACAACACTTATAGTAGTGGTTTGCTTTCTTATACTAACGGATCTCACGAAGGTTTTGTTGAGTTTTGTGTGATTGAAGTTTTCAAGTTTTGGGTTATCTTACGATGGATGAAGGAAGGATAGAAGAGCCTAAGCTTGGGGATGCCCCGGCATCCTAAGCTATTATCCAAAAATGAGCAACCAACTAAGCTTCGGGATGCCCCCGAGTGGCATCCCCTCTTTCTTCTAACGACCATCGGTATTTTACTTGAAGCTATGTTTTTATTTGTCACATACTATGTGTGTTGCTTGGAGCGTCTTGTATGATATGAGTCTTTGCTTGTTTTGTTTTGTGTTTTTCGTCTTGATCCCTTGCTGGACACACCTATTTGAGAGAGCCAAAATTATGTCATGACTTGTTAGAGTTGCTCTCTATGCTTCACTTAAATTTTTATGAGCTATGGACTTGCTCTAGTGCTTCACTTATATATCTTTTTGAGCACAGTGTGCTTAGTATTTTTGAAGAAATGATCTCTTGCTTCACTTAGATTTATTTGAGAGTTAGTAAAATTTTCAATAAATTCTCTCTTGCTTCACTTAAATTATTTTGAGAGAAATAAATATTATTCTCATGATCTTCACTTATATTTGTTTGAGCTTATGAAAAGCAATACATGAAAATTAGTCCCAAAGTGATAGATATCCAAGAAGGATATAATAAAAACTTTCATGAAGATCATTGGAAAAAATAAACTTGATTCTTAGTAATAGTTTTGAGATATGACGATGTGATATGTGAGTTGTGTTGATGAGTAATTATGCTTTAGTAAGAATATTGGTGTTAAGGTTTGTGATTCCCTATGCAAGTACGAAAGTCAATAGTCATGCAATGAAATTATATCCTACTTGTGGTGCATTATTCAGTGTTAATTATGCTTAATGCTTGCTTATGAGATTATTCGTTTCTTGGTTGGTCGCTTCCCAATCTTTTGCTAGCCTTCATTTTGCACTAAGTATGATCTCTACTTGTGCATCCAAAATCCTTTAAACCAGTTTTGCCACATGAGTCCACTATATCTACCTATATGCGGTATTCTTTTGCCATTCTAAGCAAATTTGCATGTGCCATCTCTAATTTTCAAAATAAAATTGTCTTTTCTGTGTTTGTTTCGCTCGCGGAGCGGTGAGGGGTGGCTAATATTTTCCATGCTCGATGTGTTATTCTCACGATGAGTGTTTATTCACTTGTCATTGCATGAGAGTAAGGCAAAGCTTTTAGGGATGCCCAGTCCCAAAATGCAAAAATAAAATTTACTTTATGTTGTCAAATAATAAATTCCATGGAAAGTGTTGGTATGGAGGGCAACCGTGGATACGGCTAGCGATCGAAAGTGAAGGTATGGTGGGAAAAGGAATAAACTTTATTTTCGGTTTGGGAACCGCCTATGATATATCTAGCATGGGAAGTGTTGGGAACTCTAAGTCGTTTTCGTTGGTGGGATGGATACACCTCCCAAAATGTTTTTATCTCTAAGTTTTTCGCTTTGAGCTCTGGCAGCTCTACAAATTCCTACTTCCCTCTACGAAGGGCCTTCCTTTTACTTTATGCAATTTTTATTTTTGAATTTGAGTCTCCATCTTCTCTTATAAAAGCACCAACTAGGAGGCAATATGATCGTACTTAAGTATTGGGTGTAGCTAATTTGCGAGTGTGTTTCATGAATGGATCAATGGTTGAGCATGATGGGCTAGGGATAACTTATTTTAGGGTTGATATTTTAAAAGACATGGTTGCTTGTTGATATGCTTGAGTATTTAAATTATCATGTCAAAAATAGACTATTGCTTTGAATCACATAAAAGTCCAAATGTCCGTGCTATATGTAAGTGCATCTAGTGCCCCTTAGTGATTTTGGTGTATTGAAGACTCATAGGTTAAGGGACTAATGTGTTTGTGAGTGTACACAGGTCTATAAGTCTATGAGGAGTTTGATATTTACAGAGAAATTCGACCCCTAAAAATGAATGTCTTCGACTGAAGACTTTGGTATTCTGAAGACTTTCTGAAGACTTTGAAAGTGAAGAAATTGGTGTGACCTTGAAGACTTGGTATTCATTCGAGGAACATGAAGCGTGAAGACTTTTGTTTTGGTAGTTTTATTTTCTCTTTCTTGAGTCATAGGAAACATCGTACTGTTAAAGGGGGTCAAGGAAATACTAAGGAAAAATTTCCAAGTGATGCTCAACTCAAAATCCTACACCTACCAATCCCTTCGAGTGAAGCCATTGGAAATCTCATACAGTTCAGTCAATTTCTTCAGTGACAGAGATGAAGTTCTTCTGGTCTTCGAGGAATTTGTTCTGACTGAGGAGTTAGGAATTCGCCAGTGCGGATTGCCTACACAGTGAGGAACATGATAGCCCTGAGGAATTTGATAGTCAAATTTCCGACCGTTGCTGTGCTATGCGCCAGCTGTCCCAAAATATCTACCCACCTAACGGCCATATCATTGAAGGGCATTTATGTCTTATCATGTCGGGCTGCTCCCTAGGCTATAAATAGCCGCCCCCTACAACCACTAGCTGGTTGGCTGCTCCGCGAGAAACTGACACTTGTCATTTGAGAGCATCCCATCCTCCGAGGATTTTGAGCGAAAATCATCAAGTGAGGAAAACCCAAACCCAAACACCTTCAAACCCAGAGTGATTGAGCATCACTGAAGAGATTGATCCTGCGTGGATCCGATGCTTGTTACCTTTGAAGACTGTGCTTCTTCCAGACGGTTAGGCGTCATGGTCTGAGCATCCAAGAGGAAATTGTGGATCGCCAAGTGACCGAGTTTGTGAAGGTTTGGAAGTCACCCAAAGACTTACCACGAGTGATTGGACGAGGTCTGTGTGACCTTAGTTCAAGGAGAATACGGTGAGGACTGTGTGTCCTCAGGTTTAAATACCTAGCCACTCCAACCATATGTACAACTGAGACAGCTGTTGGAATTGGTCTACCAAATCATTGTCTTCATCGAGCTTACTGGTTCTATCTCCTCAACTATTTCATTTCCTCATTACTGTGTCGTGAGCCTGTTCATATCTGTTTGAAGACTTTGCCTGGAGACTTTCTCAATTTCCTCAGTTCAATTTCTTCAGTTTGTTTGTCTTCATCCTGTGTTATCCCGTGTTTACGCTTTCTGTACTCCGTGCTTGTCTTCATTTCATCATGATGACCATGCTTGTGTTTCGTTATGTTTACATCTGAGTACTTATTCCGCTGCAAGTAGTTCTTCGCTTCGGAATTTCCTCACCCTGAAATTCCTCAGTGAAGAATTCATAAAAATCGCCTATTCACCCCCCTCTAGTCGATATAACGCACTTTCAATTGGTATTAGAGCAAGGTACTCCCTTGTTCTGTGTGATTTTGGTTTAACCACCTGGAGTTTTAGTTATGTCAACTGCAGGTATGATCAAGGACTCTGCTGGCTGTCCTACCTTCGATGGGACGGACTACCCCTACTGGAAGAATAAGATGTGAATGCATCTTGAGGCAATTGATAACGATCTCTGGTATGTTGTGGAAAATGGTGTTCCCTCAGTCTCACCATCACTGAATGCTACTGATGTGAAGAGATTCAAGCAACTCAATTCTCAAGCAAAGAACATCATATGTGGCCATCTGAGCAAAGGGCAGAGTGAGTGCTTTGGAAACTGCTAAGCTTATCTGGGATAGGCTGTCCAAGGTCAATGAAGGAGTCTCAACACAACGTGACTCTCGATTTGACGTTCTTCGCAATCTCTTCAACCGCTTCAAAAGACTCGACAATGAAAATGTTCAACAAACCTTCGATCACCTCACTGACATCTCAAATGAGCTTCAAGCACTTGGTGCCACTGACATCACCGACCATGAGGTGGTGAAGAAATTGCTGAGATCGCTTGATTCCTCATTTGATACACTGGCACTGATGATAAAGAACGTGGAGATTACAAGTCACTTGATCCCACTGATATCCTCGAAAGGCTAAATACTCATGAGTTCCAGCTTGCTCAGAAGAGAGAACTCTATGGTCCGAGCTATGGCAGATCACGCGCCCTGAAGGCCAAAGCCGTCTCTGAATCTGAAGGTGAAGATTCTGGTAGCAGCCTTGGTGATCCTGAAGAACTGAGCCAGGAGCTAGCACAGCTCGTGAAGAAATTTCAGAAGTTCTCAAGGCGTGGTCACTTTGGAAAATCCTCAAGGAGCAATGATTCCTCAACTAGTGACTACAAGAAAAGGCTATGCCACAAATGCAAGAAACCTGGTCACTACATCCAAGATTGTCCTCAGTGGGAAAAGGAATCAAAGAAGAAGAAATACAAGGATTACAGTTCTGATGACTCAAAGAAGAAGAAGAAATCTTCAAACCCTTCATCATCAAAATCCTCAAAGTCTTCATCTCACAAGAAGAGCAGCTCTAAGAAGGCTCGGGCATTCATTGGCAAGGAAATGGACTCTGAAGCTGAATCTGAAGAACATGAGGAAGAGGAGGCATCTGAAGAGTCAGAATCTGGTGTGGCTAGCCTAGCCCTCGCTATTGCGTTCGTCAGCAAGTCTAACTTCAACACTGAAGAAAATGGCTTCACCAACAAGGCTGATGAAGGCGATGATGACTACGCTCCCACGTATTGCTTCATGGCAAAGGGTGCCAATGATGATCAACCCAAAGCCAATGAGTGGGTCCTCGATAGTGGATGTGCAAATCACATGACTGGTGACAAGAGTCTATTGATGGATATTCCCTTATCTCCATCGCATCTGATGCATATCATCTTCGCTAACAAAGGCAAAAGTCAGGTATTGGGTCTAGGTAAGGTTGCGATCACAAAGGATCGACACATGGACAAAGTCATGCTTGTCGAGTCCTTAGGATACAACCTCATGTCTGTCTCAATGCTTTGTGATCTTGATATGGTTATTGTCTTTGGCAAGTATCGTTGTGTTGTGATCATGGAAGCTGACAATTCCAAAGTCTTCGAAGGCTTTAGGAGAGGAGACTTGTATATTGTTGATTTCTCTACAGGATCTCAACCGGTCGTATGTCTACTTGCAAAAGCTTTAGAAGGCTGGCTATGGCATCGACGACTTGGTCATGCAGGCATGAGGAACTTGCACACGCTCGCAAAGAATAAGCATGTCATTGGCATTGAGAATGTCAAATTCCTCAAGGATCACTTATGCGGAGCCTGTGAAGCTGGAAAGATGACCAAGGCCAAGCATCCAGCAAAGACTATCATGACTACTACTCGACCATTTGAATTGCTTCACATGGATCTCTTTGGTCCTAATCATTATTCAGCAGTTACAAATGATGCATCTCTATATGGCTTTCTTATTGTTGATGACTATTCTCGTTACACATGGGTGCATATTGTCACTTACAAACATGAGGTGCAGGAAGTCTTCAAACGATTTTCCTCGAGGGCTTCAAACAACTTTGGTGTGAAGATCAAGCACATCAGAAGTGACAATGGAACTGAGTTCAAGAATTCTGGTCTTGATGACTATCTTGATAAACTTGGTATTACTCATGAGTTATCTGCTCCTTATACTCCTCAGCAAAATGGCGTCGTGGAGCGCAAGAACATGACTCTAGTTGAGATGGCTCGCACTATGCTTGATGAGTACAAGACACCTCGTCACTTCTGGATTGAGGCAATTTATACTGCGTGCCACATCATCAATAGGGTATATCTTCACAAATTCTTCCAAGAAGACTGCCTATGAACTCCTCACTGACAAGAAACCCAATGTGAGTTATTTCAAAGTCTTCGGTGCAAAATGTTGGATTAGAGATCCTCATCACAATTCTAAATTTGCACCGAAAGCACATGAAGGTTTTATGCTTGGTTACGGAAAGGACTCGCACACCTACAGAGTCTTCAACAACGTTCTCCACAAGGTTGTTGAAACTGTAGATGTGCGGTTTGATGAAACTAATGGCTCGCAAAGAGAGCACCTACCTCCTGTGCTAGATGAACAGTCCCCTGAGGAAACCATCAAGTTCAAGGCTATTGAGGATGTTATTCCTACCAAAGAATCTGCTGAAGGAGTTATTCCAGATCGTGAAGAACGTCGTGCTGATGCACCTGAGGAAAATGATGGTGAAGACAATGCTGATCAAATTCCTCAATGGAAACCAGCTCATCCTCGCGTCGCAAATGAAGTGCAGATTGAGAAAATCATCAGTGACATCAACATTCCAGGTCCTCTCACATGCTCAAGAGCTTCTCATTTGTCTAACTTTTGTGGGCACTTTGCTTTTTTCTCTATCACAGATCCCACTAAGGTACATGAAGCATTTCTGGAGCCTGAGTGGATTCAGGCTATGCAAGACAAATTGCATCAATTCGAGCTCAACAACGTCTGGGAACTAGTCAAATGTCCAGATCCTCGCAAGCACAATATAATTGGCACAAAGTGGATCTACCTCAACAAGCAAGATGAAAATGGCCTTGTGGTGAGGAATAAGGCACGTCTTGTAGCTCAAGGCTACACACACGTTGAAGGAATTGATTTCGATGAAACTTTTGCACCTGTTGCTAGACTTGAGGCTATTCGCATATTACTTGCTTATGCTAACCATGATGACATCATCTTATATCAAATGGATGTGAAAAGTGCATTTCTCAGTGGTAAGCTTGAGGGAGAAGTATATGTTGCTCAACCCCCAGGTTTTGAAGATCCAAAGCATCCTGACAAAGTCTTCAGACTCAACAAGGCCCTCTATGGCCTCAAGCAGGCCCCTCGGGCTTGGTATGATACTTTGAAGGAATTCCTCATGAAGAAAGGCTTCAAACCCGGTTCACTTGACCCAACTCTTTTCACTAAATCTTATGATGGTGAATGCTACCTCTTGAGCACTGCGTTGGTTTTCCATTGAAGAGGAAAGGGTGATGCAGTAAAGTAGCGTAAGTATTTCCCTCAGTTTTTGAGAACCAAGGTATCAATCCAGTAGGAGACCACGCTCGAGTCCCACGCACTTACACAAACAAATAAGAACCTCGCAACCAACGCGATAAAGGGGTTGTCAATCCCTCCACGGACACTTACGAGAGTGAGATCTGATAGATATGATAAGATAATATTTTTGGTATTTTTATGATAAAGAGTAAATAAAGATGCAAAGTAAAATAAACGACGCCAGAAATAGCTTGTTGTCGGGAGATTAATATGATGGAAAATAGACCCGGGGCCATAGGTTTCACTAGTGGCTTCTCCCAAAATAGCATAAGTATTACGGTGGGTAAACGAATTACTGTCGAGCAATTGATAGAATTGAGCATAGTTATGAGAATATCTAGGTATGATCATGTATATAGGCATCACGTCTGTGAGAAGTAGACCGAAACGATTCTGCATCTACTACTATTACTCCACACATCGACCGCTATCCAGCATGCATCTAGAGTATTAAGTTCATAAGAACAGAGTAATGCTTTAAGTAAGATGACATGATGCAGAGGGATAAACTCATGCAATATGATATAAACCCTATCTTTTTATCCTCGATGGCAACAATACAATACGTGCCTTGCTGCCCCTGCTGTCACTAGGAAAGGACACCGCAAGATTGAACACGCTAAGCACTTCTCCTATTGCAAGAAAGAGCAATCTAGTAGGCCAATCATACATAAAAGAATTCAGAGGAGATTCAAATATTGTTCATAGATAATCTTGATCATAAATCCACAATTCATCGGATGTCGACAAACACACCGCAAAAGAAGATTACATCGAATAGATCTCCAAGAAGATCGAGGATAACTTTGTATTGAGATCCAAAGAGAGAGAAGAAGCCATCTAGCTAATAACTATGGACCTGAAGGTCTGAGGTAAACTACTCACACATCATCGGAGAGGCTATGGTATTGATGTAGAAGCCCTCAGTGATCAATGCCCCCTCCGGCGGAGCGCCGGAAAAGGCCCCGAGATGGGATCTCACGGGTACAGAAGGTTGCGGCAGTGGAAATAGGGTTTTGGCTCCGTATCTGATGTTTCCAGGGTATATGGGTATATATAGGAGGAAGAAGTACGTCGGTAGAGCAACGAGGGGCCCACGAGGGTGGAGGGCACGCCCAGGGGGGTAGGCGCGCCCCCTGCCTCGTGCCTTCCTTGTTAATTGCTTTACGTAGACTCCAAGTCCTGTGGATCACGTTTGTTCCGAAAATCACGTTCCCGAAGGTTTCATTCCGTTTGGACTCCGTTTCATATTCTTTTCCTTCGAAACACTGAAATAGGCTAAAACAGCAATTTGGGCTGGGCTTCCGGTTAATAGGTTAGTCCCAAAAATAATATAAAAGTGTATAATAAAGCTCATTAAACGTCCAAAATAGAATATAATATAGAATGGAACAATAAAAAATTATAGATACGTTGGAGACGTATCAAGCATCCCCAAGCTTAATTCCTGCTCGTCCTCGAGTAGGGAAATGATAAAAACAGAATTTTTGATGTGGAATGCTACTTGGCATAATTTTCAATGTAATTCTCTTATTTGTGGTATGAATATTCAGATCCGAAAGATTCAAGATAAAAGTCTAATATTGACATAAAAATAATAATACTTCAAGCATACTAACTAAGCAATTATGTCTTCTCAAAATAACATGGCCAAAGAAAGTTATCCCTACAAAATCATATAGTCTAGCTATGCTCTATCTTCACCACACAAAATATTTAAATCATGCACAACCCCGATGACAAGCCAAGCAATTGTTTCATACTTTTGGTGTTCTCAAACTTTTTCAATCTTCACGCAATACATGAGCGTGAGCCATGGATATAGCACTCTATGTGGAATGGAATGGTGGTTGTGGAGAAGACAAAAAAGGAGAAGATATTCTCACATCAACTAGGCGTATCAACGGGCTATGGAGATTCCCATGAATAGATATCAATGTGAGTGAGTAGGGATTGCCATGCAACGGATGCACTAGAGCTATAAGTATATGAAAGCTCAACAAAAGAAACTAAGTGGGTGTGCATCCAACTCGCTTGCTCATGAAGACCTAGGGCATTTTGAGGAAGCCCATCATTGGAATATACAATCCAAGTTCTATAATGAAAAATTCCCACTAGTATATGAAAGTGATATCATAGGAGACTCTCTATCATGAAGATCATGGTGCTACTTTGAAGCACATGATCATCATTATTAGAGCATTGTCCCTTCTCTCTTTTTCTCTCATTTTTTTGGGCCTTCTCTTTTTTTATGGCCTTTCTCTTTTTTTCATCCGGAGTCTCATCCCGACTTGTGGGGGAATCATAGTCTCCATCATCCTTTCCTCACTTGGGACAATGCTCTAATAATGATGATCATCACACTTTTATTTACTTACAATTCAAGAATTACAACTCAATACTTAGAATAAAATATGACTCTATGTGAATGCCTACCGGGATATGCAATGAATCAAGAGTGACATGTATGAAAATTATGAATGGTGGGTTTGCCAGAAATACGATGTCAACTACATGATCACGCAAAGCAATTATGACAATGATGAAGCGTGTTATAGTAAACGGAACGGTGGTAAGTTGCATGGCAATATATCTCGGAATGGCTAAAAATAATAAAAAAACTTCAATGGAATAGTTTACTTTTTTTTCAAAATTTCTGTAAATTTGAAGTTGAACTTAATTAAACAAGCCAAGCAATTTGCTCACAATCACAAGAAGTTTCCCCCCGCCATATTTTCTATGGAAATGCCATGATAGGTAGGTATGGTGGCTGTTTTGAGGAAGGTATATGGTGGGTGTATGATACCGGCGAAAAGTGCGCGGTATTAGAGAGGCTAGCAATGGTGGAAGGATGAGAGTGCGTATAATCCATGGACTCAACATTAGTCATAAATAACTCATATACTTGTTGCAAAAATCTACAATTTATCAAAGCAAAGTATTATGCGCATGCTCCAAGGTGGATAGATTGGTAGGAAAAGA
This sequence comes from Triticum aestivum, assembly GCF_018294505.1. Taxonomy (NCBI): domain Eukaryota; kingdom Viridiplantae; phylum Streptophyta; class Magnoliopsida; order Poales; family Poaceae; genus Triticum; species Triticum aestivum. The sequence goes on from NC_057808.1 coordinate 432,705,727, forward strand.
CCATCGCTCGTCCCCGACCGCCACTCATAAGGAAGACAATCAAGAAATAAAACATGCTCCGACTTCATCACATAACGGTTCACCATACGTGCATGCTACGGGAATCACAAACTTCAACACAAGTATTTCTCAAATTCATAACCACTCAACTAGCATGACTCTAATATCACCATCTTCATATCTCAAAACAATTATCAAGCATCAAACTTTTCATAGTATTCAACACACTCATAAGAATGTTTTTTACTAATCTTGGATGCCTATTATATTAGGACTAATTTTTATGATTAAAGCAAATTACCATGCTGTTTTGTAGGACTCTCAAAATAATATAAGTGAAGCATGAGAGAACAAAAGTTTCTATAAAACAAATCCACCACCGTGCTGTAAAAGATATAAGTGAAGCACTACAGCAAATACTACATAGCTCAAAAGATACAAGTGAAGCACATAGAGTATTCTAATAAATTCCGAATCATGTGTGTCTCTCTCAAAAGGTGTGTACAGCAAGGATGATTGTGGTAAACTAAAAAGAAAAGACTCAAATCATACAAGAAGCTCCAAGCAAAACACATATCATGTGGTGAATTAAAATATAGCTCCAAGTAAAGTTACCGATAGACGAAGACGAAAGAGGGGATGCCTTCCGGGGCATCCCCAAGCTTTGGCTTTTTGGTGTCCTTAGATTATCTTGGGGTGCCATGGGCATCCCCAAGCTTTGGCTTTTTGGTGTCCTTAGATTATCTTGGGGTGCCATGGGCATCCCCAAGCTTAGGCTCTTTCCACTCCTTGTCCCGTAATCCATCAAATCTTTACCCAAAACTTGAAAACTTCACAACACAAAACACAACAGAAAATCTCGTGAGCTCCGTTAGCGAAAGAAAAGAAAACACCACTTCAAGGTACTGTATTTAACTCATTCTTTATTTATATTGGTGTTGAACCTACTGTATTCCAACTTCTCTATGGTTTATAAACTCTTTTACTAGCCATAGATTCATCAAAATAAGCAAACAACACACGAAAAACAGAATCTGTCAAAAACAGAACAGTCTGTAGTAATCTGTAACTAACGCAAACTTCTGGAATTCAGAAAAATCTACCAAAATAGGAGTACCTAGAATTTTTTTTTATTGATCTACTGCAATTGGAATCAGTATTTTATCACGGTCTGGTGATTTTAAACAATTGTTTTCGTGAACAGAAAGTTTCTGGAATTTTCAGAAAGATCAAATAACTATCATCCAAGAAGATCCTATAGGTTTAACTTGGCACAAGCTTCTGAGGTCCGTCCCGAGGGTGACGGTTGGTTTCGGTCTCGCGTCTCTGGTGGCGATCTAGGGTTTCTAGCCCCCGCCGCCTCAGAACCCCGTCCCCGTCCAATCGATCCTCGCAGCCCTGTACAGGTCGACGTCGTAGCCTCGTCCCGTCGGCGACCACCACCGTAACCCCCACCATAAGCCTTTCGCGTGTGTGCTAGGGCACGCGATCGTACACCACCTCCCCCTAGTTTTCAGATCTGGTTCACGGAGCAGGAAGATAGAATGGAGAGGGTTGAAGGGCTACTGAAAAACTTGAAGCTGTCGGAGCGGGAGAAGAAGGGAGTCAAGATCGGGTGGAGTGGATCTGGTAAGGCTGGCATAGTTGAGCCTCAAGCCCTCGCAAAGCTGCTGTCCAAAAACCGGTGTTCGTGGAGGCTATGGCTGAAACTCTGGGCAAGATCTGGTGTCCAATCAAAGGAGTTGACTGTAAGGAGGTAGGGGAAAATATGTTTCTGTTCACGTTTGGGCAGGAGTCGGGCAAGAGGATGGCTCAAGAGAGCGGACCCTAGGAGTTCGGGAACGATCTGCTTGTGGTTGAAGATTTTGTACCTGCGAAGAGGATCGAGGATTACACTTTCGAGACCATTCCTATATGGGTTCGCATTATGCGCTTGCCTTTAGGTATGATGAATAGAGATGTTGGAGAAGCTATTGGGAAGGAGATTGGGGAAGTTCTTGATGTGGAAGCTAGAGCTGATGGTGTGGCGGTTGGGAGATACCTTCGTGTGAAAGTTAAGATGGGCATCAAACATCCGCTAATGAGGGGCATCAGGGTGGAGAAAGAGGAGGAGGGGGCTGGTCAGACTAGGGATGTTGAGAAGGTCTCCGATCAGGAGGATGATGACAAAAACTGGTGTCCTTTTGAATATGAATACCTCCCCGAGTTTTGCTATGTGTGTGGGATTCTGGGACATGAGGATAAGATGTGCAATGGCAAGCTGAAACGAGGGGAAAAGGCGCAGTTTGGGCCATGGATGAGGGCCTATATGCTAAGGCAGAATGGTGGAGGGGCCCGAGGAAGATGGGGTGAGGGGGAGCTTATCGGAATGGGCGGAATGCATGCAGCAAAGGCATGGGTGTTTGGAGAGGGTGGTCCTCGTCGGCTAGTGATGCGCCGTCCTGGTGTAGGAACACGAAGAGCTGGGGTGATCTCGCGGATGAGGAAGAGAAGGGGCAGGAGGTGACGAGCCCGTTGAAAATATCGAGCGAGCGTGGTTGGGGAGGGAGGGGTGAAGGGGGAGTTGTTAAACAGCTCACATTTAAGTCCACTGAGCAGAATAAACAAAGGGAGCAGTAAGGGGTGGAGGGGAGAGTGAACAACTCCAGGTGCTTAAACAAAGTGAGAGGGACCCAAAGGAGGGGCCCCAAGGCTCAAAAACAGGCCAGCGCACAGAGTCCGAGGCCATGCAGAAGGACAACACCAAGCAGATTGACGTAAACACGTCCCTGGTGCCCAGCATGCAGGAGGATGGTGCGAGTCAGGAGCGGCATGAGGGTGGTGCGAAACTGGGCAAATATGCGGGTACCTTCAAGAGGAAAGGAAGAGGGCAGGACAGGACTGCATCGGCACAAAGTATTGAGAACATATCTGGCCTTAAGAGGGCAGCCGAGGGTGCTGAGATTGACGAGGACGGGGAAGCAAAAAGAGTGAAGCAAGCTGTGGTGTCTGTTGGTGGGGGTGGTGAGGTAGAGGAAGATACTCAGAAAGTGGGGATGCCAGGACAGCCCTGCGGGACCCAATGAAAATAATTGCTTGGAACTGCCAGGGTTTGGGGAACAGGCCGGCAGTTCGCGGTCTTCTGGATACCAAAAGAGGGAGGACCCTGATATTCTGTTCTTGTCGGAGACTAAGATGAATAAGGAGAGGATGAGTAGGTTTAGGGATTTGTTAGGTCTACATCATATGGTGGCTCAAGATAATAAAGGCAAGAGCGGCGGCTTAGCTTTGTTTTGGAGGAAAGGAATAAATGTGACCGTAAGGTGGATGGGTAGGATGTATATCGATGCTATTGTGGAGGAGAAGGATGGGTTCAAGTGGCGGATGAATGGTTTGTATGGCGAGTCACACGCTGATAAAAAGGTCGACACTTGGCGGCTACTTAGGACTCTTCATCATCAACTCCAGATGTCGTGGGTCTGTCTAGGTGATTTCAATGAAATCCTCTTCAATCATGAAAAGCAAGGGCGCCCCCCTCGCTCCCATAGATTTATGCAAAACTTCCGAGAGGCCCTTGATTATTGTAATTTGCATGACCTCGGCTTCGAGGGTGTTGTCTTTACTTGGAGGAATAAAAATTACCGCGTTGATGGTTATATTCATGAAAGACTTGACAGGGCTGTCGCTACGCCTGAATGGTGCGCGAGGTTCCCGACGTATAAGGTGATTAATGGGGATCCACGGAAATCTGACCACCAGCCTGTTACTCTCATGCTGGATGGCAGGCCGGGGCCGCGACGAGCTGCGGGGGGTGACCGGTTTTTGCGGTTCGAGGCTAGATGGTTGTTGGAAGGAAAATGTGATGATATTGTTAAGGAGTCCTGGGAGGGGGGAAGGGGAGATAATGCGTGGGAGAAGTTGAAAGGGGTTGTTAAAGCTCTAGACACTTGGAGCAGGGATGTGTTGGGTGATCTGGGGAAGAGGATAAAGAAGCTCCGGGGTGAGTTGGAGGCTGTTAGAAGGGAGCCCATCTTGGAGAGTCGGGTGAGGAAGGATCAAACTATTAGTTTTAAGTTGGAATGCCTGGAGGAGCAGGAAGATCTGGTTTGGAGGCAACAGGCTCATGTAAATTGGCTTGTGAATGGGGACCGGAACACAAAAAAGTTTCAAGCCTTTGCCTCGGAGAGAAAGCGGAAGAATTTCATTCATAAGATGAGAAAGGAGAATCACTACAGGAAACAGCTACACGGCGGACGGCAAAGGCTCGAAAGGCGGACGGCAAAGACCTTTGCCGTCAGCCGCGGACGGCAAAAGGCTCCGGCAAAGAAGGCTACGGCAAAGACCTACTTTGCCGTCTGCTTCCAGGCGGCGGACGGCAAAGGCTCTTTGCCATCTGCGGCGGACGGCAAAGAAGCGGACGGCAAAATGAGTAGTGTTAGTGTCCGTTAGGTGGCTAACGGCAGCCTTTGCCGTCCGCCAGCTGACGGCAAAGGCTGCAGGCTCTTTGCCATCTGTTGGCAGATGGCAAAGAGACCAAATAGGCATTAATTCTGTTTCTTCTTATATCAATTCATTTTCACAGAAAATCAAACACATATATATATATGACCAATATAGCATATCCAACACATATTACCAATACTCATGAACACATATATATCCAACACATGTTACCAATATATAGTCATGAACACATATATATCCAACACATATCCATGAACACATATCCAACAAATATTACAAGGAATGATCTAAAACTAAATATCTATTTTCCTAAAAGACTATCTTATTACTAAGATCTTCTCCGGATCTTCTTCTTTTCTTCCAACCTGCATAACAAAAACACTAAGAAAGAGAAAATGGGTTAGGAGTAGAAATGTAGCATTTCACTTGGTGAAATGCAATGCCCTAGGAGCCAGTACTTGAGATCAAGATAATCAGCCAACCAGACCAAGTCCCAACACATCCAACCACCAGCAGCTTAGAAGAGATAACTATTAAGGAGAGCTACAGAAGACCTCAAGGTATACTTGAGGGATTATGTGCTCAGACAGCCTGGAAGTGCCAGGGCTAGTTCATCATAGCACAGGGATAGTCACATGTAAATTAAGCCTAAGAGAGGGGGGCTCAGACCAGCATCACTGCCCAAATCAGATGTAGTATCTGTCTTATCAGTAGAAAACTAGGAAAGTAACAGCCAAAACCAAGTATAGCATCTGTTCATAGGCTATTAGAAAGAGACAAATAGGAATAGCCAAACCAAGTGGTATCTGTTCATATCAGTATTAGAAGTAAAATAACTAAGAACAAGTGAGTATCCGTTCATGAGTAAAGTAACTGACCAAAGTAACAACTCCAGGATCAACTAAACAGAACAGAGCAGTACAGGAGTATATATACTTCACAAATACACATAGATGGTCACTGACCAAAACCCTGACACAGCAAGAATCATCACAGAGAGCTCCAATACAAGTTGATGCTCATCTACAGCAGCTAACCACAGCTAATAGAGCCTCACATCCCACAAGATCAAGATCTAGAGCTATGCATTAGAGAGATCAGGAGGGGAGCAAGGAGAAGCTCACCAAAAGGAGTTGTAGCCGAAGTAGGATGCAGCCACACCAACACTATGGTGTGACCAGCATCACAACCAACACCACCACAACAAGCCGGAGCTTGCCAGAGAGCACCACAACGGCGGCACCAGTGAGAGCACGGGCACGAAGGCGCCAACCAGGAGCACCGCAGCACGGAGGCGCCACCCAGGGGCACCACCGCGCCACGGCACATCCAGCACCGCCGGCGACGTGGGCACATCCAGCACCACCGCGCCACGGCACATCCAGCACCGCCGGCGACGTGGGCACATCCAGCACCACCGCACCACGGCACATCCCACAACCACAACCACGACACATTCAAGTTGTGAAGTGCCATTCATGTGTCACTAACATGTGGCCCCAGGGCACTTTTTAGGTATACATCTTTCTGTGGTACCAAGTTAAAAAAATCTTGGTACTAGTTGGCCCCAGACGCACAGAGGTCAGGTTTCTGAATATAGCAATGAGCTGCTTCGGAGGTTCTGGCTGAATCCAAATCTGCAGCAAGAACATACATGCACAACTGAAACTGGTAGAGAAGACATGGTATGACGATGCAGAAGATTTATATTTAAGTGGTGCGCAGAAATTAAGTATACCATTTGGTACCCAAAACACAGAGTCAGTGTTGACAGGTTCCTGGCACCAACACTCATTGACAGGCATTCGCTAAGCGCGAATGGCTCTTGCCATGCCTTGGCTTTAGAAGCGAGTACTAAACCGCGAAGCTCAGGAACGTAGCCAAAGCGCACTGGAGGGTTATTGAAGAGCCAACATTTGCACTCCACTTGTCTAAGCTTGGGGACAGAGACGAGCTCGATCCGTGTGCACAAAAGGCCGATGAACTCAAGCTCCTGGAGCTCAGAGCACGGCACATCGATCTTGAGCGTGGAGTGCAGATCAAGCAGTCTGCAGAATCTCAAGCTGAGGTGCCTGAGCCTACTGCAAGTGCTAATGAGGTCAGGTGAGGGGAAGACGTGTATAAGCTGAGGACGAGCACCTTGAGGGCACCACTCTCGCACACTCCTTCGGCGGGAGGCACCCGAGTGAGCAAGGCCCGCGCCGCACCCGTGAACGCGTCCATGACCTGGAGCGATGTGGCGCCGCGGAAGTGACCGGCGTCGAGGTGCACGAGCGAGAGGTGGCTGGGGAGGTGCCGCCACCGCGTGGAGAGCGCGCCGGCGCGGACCGCCTCGCGCAGGTGGAGGCGCTCGAGGATGTCGAGGAGGAGGTGGTCGGGGAGGGTGCTGATTCCGTCCTCGCCGACGTGGCCGGCGTTGCGCTTGGGCGGCGGCGACTCCATGGTCCCGACCGATTGACTGAAACCCTAGCTCGAATCAATGCGCCCCAGGCGGCGGCCTCCTGTTCGAGGTCGCGGCTCCCCCACCTTGTGCCTGCCACGCGATCCGGTGGCGAGGCCCACCGGGAGGTCGGTGGCGCCGCCCGCGGCATCCCCGGGGCGCCGGTCCCAGGCGACGGAGACGGAGAGCGGGTGTGAGGAGTCCGGGCAGCGGCCCCGCGGGGCCTCGGCGGGCGCCCGGGAGAGGGAGACCGCGGCGGCGAGGAACCCGGCGAGGCCGAAGAGGAGGCAGGCCGCGGAGACGGCCGGCGAGGAGAGGAGGTGGCGGAGCGAGGAGCGGCGGGGGCGGCGGTGGGTGCGGATCTGGTGGGCCTCGGGGAGGGGAGAGAGGGAGAGAAGAGATAACGGTGGGGGGAGAGAGGGAGAGAAGAGATAACGTGCGGTGGGGGTGTGGATCTGGTTTGCTGTCCGCTGTTTTGTCTCTTTGCCGTCTGCTAGCAGACGGCAAAGTGGGGGCGTTTTTTTCCGTAAACGGCTCGTTAGTGGGGGGCCACCTCTCTCTTTGCCGTCCGCCAGCTGACGGCAAAGATTCTTTGCCGTCCGCCAGCTGATGGCAAAGAACTGACTGATGGCAAAGGCCTGTTTTGCTGTCTGCCATTTTCTTTGCCGTCTGCTTTTGGGTAGCTGATGGCAAAGACCTTCTTTGCCATCCGCTAGCAGACGGCAAAGAGCTGGCAGATGGCAAATTAGCTGATTCTAGTAGTGAATGGGGAAGTTGTGGAGAGCGAGGAGGGGATGAAGGAGCTAGTGACTAACTACTTTTCGTCTCTGTTTACTTCTGTCGCAGGTGATAACGCTGGCGATATTCTGAATCACATTGCCCCACAAGTTACAGACCAAATGAATGTGCACTTGACGGTTGAATTTACAACTGAGGAGGTGAAAGCTGCCCTTGATGAGATTGGGGACCTGAAAGCCCCTGGTATGGATGGTCTCCCCGCTGTTTTGTACAAGCACTATTGGCACCTAGTCGGTGATGAGGTAACACGGGAGGTGTTGCATGTATTGCGAGGCGGCACTATGCCGGAGGGATGGAACGATACCCTAGTGGTACTTATCCCAAAGGTGCAGAACCCTGAATACTAGAAGGATCTTCGCCCTATTAGCCTTTGCAATGTCGTGTACAAACTCGTGTCCAAAGTCCTGGCGAACCGTCTTAAGTGCATATTGGGTGAAATCATCTCACCAAATCAGAGTGCATTTGTGCCGGGGAGGCTGATCTCTGATAACACCATTTTGGCATATGAAATGACACACTTTTTGAAACGGAAGCGGACGGGAAGCACGAGCTATGCTGCACTAAAACTGGATATGAGTAAAGCATACGATCGTGTTGAATGGAGCTTTCTGGAGAGGGTGATGAGGCAACTGGGTTTCGCTGAACAGTTTGTGCAGCTCATTAGTACATGCATTCGGTCAGTGAGGTTCAGATTCAAGGTCAACGGGACGTGCACGGACCAAGTAATACCGGAGCGTGGTCTCCGTCAGGGCGAGCCCATTTCGCCTATCATCGCTACTGTACCATGCCGAGCAGTCCAGGAGGATCAGAGGGATTCAGTTGGCCCCCCTGGCCCCCCAATTAGCCATCTTTTGTTTGCTGACGATTCGTTGCTGCTCATGGAGGCCTCACCGGAAAGTATTGATGTTGTGAATCAGATTTTGCATGTGTACGAGAGAGGTTCAGGCCAAGTCATTAACCGAGACAAATCTGCTGTGCTCTTCAGCAAAAACACCTCAAACTCGAAGAAACTGGTTCTGCTCACTGCTCTGGGGCTACGGTCCGAAAGCTTGAATGGGAAATATTTGGGCCTACCAAGCTATGTGGGTCGATCCCGCCAGAAATGCTTTGAGTATTAACGGGACAAAATCTGGGAGATATTAAATGGGTGGAAAATCAAGTTGTTGTCTAAGGCCGCGAAGGAGATCCTAATCAAAACTATAGTCCAAGCTATACCTACATATGCTATGGCGTGCTTCGGTCTTACAAAGGAACTGTGTGAGAGCATCAGCACCATGGTGTGTAAGTTTTGGTGGGCTAACCAGGAGGATGAACATAAGCATCATTGGATTAGCTGGGAAAGGATGTGTTTGCCTAAGGACCAAGGTGGTCTCGGTTTCCAGGACCTGCATACGTTTAACGTGGCCATGCTCGCCCGTCAAGTGTGGCGACTCCTCCAGTTCCCTGACTCCCTGTGTGCCCAAGTCCTCAAGGCCAAGTATTTTCCTGACCGCGATCTTCTAGCAGCTACGGCGCAGCTAGGAATGAGCTATGTTTGGCGGAGTATTCTGCAAGGCCTCGAGGTTGTTAAAGCCAGGATGATATGGAGGGTGGGATCGGGCGAGAACATACGGATTTGGTCTGACCCTTGGCTGCCGTCAAATGACACGAGGAGGCCTAGTACGTTACAAGGGGGAAACCTTCTGACGAAGGTGGCAGAACTCATTGACCCAGCAACTAATCAGTGGGATCACCAGCTAGTGTCACAAACTTTTACACCGGCAGACGCAGCAACTGTCTTGGCTATTCCCATTTGTGATCATTATGAGGATTTTGTGGCATGGCATTTTGATAAGAGAGGGTTGTTCTCTGTATGATCGGCCTACCGGGTGTATAGTGAGTTACAGCTGCAACAAAGGACCAGACAACCTGGTGAGGGCACTGCTGGAAGCCAGCAAAGAACTTGGTTCTGGAAAAAGCTGTGGCAAATCCGGTGCCCTGCGCGTGTACATCACTTCTTATGGCGCCTGGCTCACAACAGCCACCCACTACTCCGGAATGTTGAGCGAATTGGGGTTGAGCTTGATACGAATTGCCGACTGTGCGGCCGCCGGCCGGAGGACGGAGGACATCTATTCCTACGGTGCAAGGAGGTGAAGAAAGTCTGGAGGGAGTGTGGTATGGAGCGAGTCCGATCTGACCTCCTGGTTGCGCAGTCACCTAAAGCTATGCTCGAGTCCATTTTCCAACTCCCAGATGAGCTGGGCCTCAAAGCAGCCAGCCTCATATGGTCTTGGTGGACGGAAAGGAACAAAACGAACCATAACAAAAAGAGGCTAGAGCCTGAAGCTTTTAGCGCTAAGGTGCGCCTTGATCTTGCTGAATGGAGAGAATTTCTCGGGAAGAAGAACCAGGCCACACCTAGACCGTCTGCCCGGTGGGAGCCCCCCATCCAGACTACATCAAGATCAACTTTGATGCATCATATGACATGGCGACAGGATCAGGGGGATGGGGTGCCCTAGCCAGGAATGTCGAAGGCGAAATGGTCCTGGCAGCGGCGGGAGGGTTGCAGAATATGCAGGATGTTATGCATGCGGAAGCGTCCGCACTGCTCAAGGCAATCCAGGTCACTGAACACTTTGGGATGGGTCGGGTGATTTTCCAGACGGATTGTCTCTCCTTGCAGCAGGCAACGGCCTCGTCGATGTCAGATCGTAACCCCCTGGGAGTCTTATTCAAGGAAGCAAAGTTCCAGCTGCAGCAAGCGTTTATTGATGCCAATGTAGTGTTCCAGCCCAGGAATTGTAACAAGCCAGCGCATGTGCTGGCAGCCTCTCACGGTCGGAACCTCCCAACTGGCCAGCATGCTTGGCTCTCGGAGTTCCCCGTAGATGTAATCCGTGCTGTGGCCGCCGATTTGGTCGGTCCACCGTAATTTTGGAATGCAAGGTATTCCAGCTCAAAAAAACTTGGCACAAACACTAATTAAAATATAAAAACAAATCTAACCAGAGGCTAGATCAAATATTTATTCCTAAACAGAAGCAAAAAGCAAAAAACTAAAATAAAATCGGGTTGCCTCCCAACAAGCGCTATCGTTTAACGCCCTTAGCTAGGCATAAAACCAAGGATAGATCTAGGTATTGTCGTCTTTGGTAGGCAATCCATAAGTAGCTCTCATAATAGATTCATATGGTAATTTTATTGTTTTTTAGGAAAGTGTTCCATACCTTTCCTTAATGGAAATTGGAATCTAATATTCCCTTCCTTCATATCAATAATTGCACCAATCGTTCTAAGGAAAGGTTTACCAAGAATAATAGGACATGAAGGATTGCAATCTATGTCAAGAACAATGAAATCTACGGGCACATAGTTCCTATTTGCAACAATAAGAACATCATTAATTCTTCCCATAGGTTTCTTAATAGTGGAATCCGCAAGGTGCAAGTTTAAAGAACAATCATCAAATTCACGGAATCCTAGCAAATCACACAAGGTTTTTGGAATCGTCGAAACACTAGCACCCAAATCACACAAAGTATAGCATTCATGATCTTTAATTCTAATTTTAATAGTTGGTTCCCACTCATCATAAAGTTTTCTAGGGATAGAAACTTCCAGCTCAAGTTTTTCTTCATAAGATTGCATCAAAGCATCAACGATATGTTTAGTAAAAGCTTTATTTTGACTATAAGCATGAGGAGAATTTAGCACGGATTGCAACAAGGAAATACAATCTATCAAAGAGCAATTATCATAATTAAATTCCTTGAAATCAAAAATAGTGGGTTCACAATCTAACAAAGAGCAATTATCATAATTAAATTCCTTGAAATCTAAAATAGTGGGTTCATTAATATCTAAAGTTTTGACCTCTTCAATCCCACTTTTACCCATTTTTGCATCAAGATCTAAAAACTCCGAATTTTTGGGACGCCTTCTAGGTAAAGGTGACTCATCTCCAGTCCCATCATTATCAAGATTCATATTGCAAAACAAAGATTTAATAGGAGACACATCAATAACTTTTAGATCTTCATCTTTATTTTCATAGAACTAGAAGAACACGCTTTCACAAAGCAATCTTTCTTAGCACGCATCCTAGCGGTTCTTTCTTTGCACTCATCAATGGAAATTCTCATGGCTTTGAGAGACTCATTGATATCATGCTTAGGTGGAATAGATCTAAGTTTCAAAGAATCAACATCAAGAGAAATTCTATCAACGTTCCTAGCCAATTCATCAACCTTAAGCAATTTTTCTTCAAGCAAAGCATTGAAATTCTTTTGCAAATTCATAAATTATTAAAATTTCCATAAGAATTGTTGTAGGAATTACCATAATTATTAGAGGAATTACTAGGGAACGGCCTAACATTAAAGTTTCCTCTATACGCGTTGTTACCAAAATTATTCCTACCAACAAAATTCACATCCATAGATTCATTATTATTCTCAATCAAGGTAGACAAAGGCACATCATTAGGATCAGAGGAAACACTCTTATTAGCAAACAATTTCATAAGTTCATCCATCTTTCCACTCAAAACATTAATTTCTTCTATCGCATGCACTTTTTTACTAGCAGATCTTTCAGTGTGCCATTGAGAATAATTAACCATAATATTGTCTAGGAGTTTAGTAGCTTCTCCTAAAGTGATTTCCATAAAAGTGCCTCCCGCGGCCGAATCTAAAAGATTTCTAGAAGCAAAATTCAATCCGGCATAAATTTTTTGTATAATCATCCAAAGATTCAAACCATGTGTAGGGCAATTACGTATCATTAATTTCATCCTCTCCCAAGCTTGTGCAACATGGTTCATGATCAAGTTGCTTAAAATTCATGATATAGTTTCTAAGAGAGATGATTTTAGCGGGAGGAAAATACTTAGAGATAAAAGCATCTTTGCACTTATTCCATGAATCAATACTATTTTTAGGCAAAGACGAAACCAAGCTTTAGCACGATCTCTAAGCGAAAAAGGAAATAGCTTCAATTTAACAATATCAATTTAACCGGAAGGACCCGGATGGCACCTTCCGCCCTCCCACCCTCCCAAGGCGACTCCCATGGCGATTTTGCCCTCTGCCCTAATCTCCATCCCCGGCGACCCCAATGGACGGCCTCCTCCATTGGGACTTCTCCCCCGGCCTTATGGTCGAGGGCCAGGTGTGTTCACGTTTTTTATCTACGGTCCACTTCGTCCCCAACCCCAACTCCAAGGAGTTCTTCCTTTAAGTTTCCTTCTCTTCGGCCTCTTTTCCTCTCTCGGTGGAATCTGTTGGTTTGGCCCTCCAATCTTGTATTGGTGGAATCAGTGATGGTTTTAAGGTGCTCTGTTTGGGTGATCGTCGTTTTCGATTTTCGGTGGCATCTAATCGTGTTGGTCATTTCATCTATGGCTTAAGAGATCACATTTGGCCGGACTTCGTATGTCACATTCATCTTCATCTCGGAGCCAAATCTCATCATAGACCTCATGATTGGCATGCGGACACCAAGATCAATGATTTGGCCTCATCACCAGCCCCGGATATCAAATCCAAATGGCTATCTTCCAAATCAGATGTGGATCTTGATTCGGCTTCTATCTCCGTCCTTGAAAAATTTGGGTTGACTTCCAGGCCGACGGTGAGACATTCCGGCGAGGATACCCCACCGGAGATTTCTTTTGGCAGGTTTTCGGTTCCGTTCTCTCGGGATAATCAATAATATTTTTCGGATTGGGGCCGTTAACTTGCCAATTAGATCAGGGTCATCAGATAAGCTACCATCTTATCAGGGTCATCGGTTTAAGCAACTTTTATGGGATTCCATTCCAGATGATAAATTGCATCATATTCTTGATGGCTGGCAAGCGGGTTATGATAATGATTGTGTTATGCACATGTTGGATATTGGATCAGTGCCATCTAAGGATTATATCTATGCTCGGGTTCAACATTGTTCCATTTGTGATCGATTTGGCCATCCGGAATCAGTTTGCACAGGTACTTTCTGTCAGCGATGTGGTGATATGACTGATACGTGTTCATGTTTGGCATCTTTCAATCGATCAAGGGTTATTATCGTATCATCAGATGCTGCACGTCATGAGCCATGCATATCGGGCCAGCCTTTGCCACCCCATACATGTTTGGTCTGTTCAGTCTCGGGGCACCGGTCTGCTAGCTGCCCTGGGCTCTTGAGATGCCCGCGGTGTCAAGTTATTGGCCATTGGGCCCGAAAGCCCAATGTTTGTCATAAGTTACCCAAGCTTTGTTGGGCTCCGACCCCACCCCACGCTACCGTATCTAGTGAAATCCTACCCAACAGTGGAAAGAGATCTTCTATGGTTTGTAATCCTATGGTGACTCGTACGACCCGTGCTTATAGGGATTCAGGAGCACATATGGTTTGGATTCGGAAGCAAAAAATCCCGCACCCGTCGGACGTGGCATCGTCTCATTGCTTGACGTTACGACTCCTTCCACCAGGGGCAGTCAAGTCGACCTACCAAAACCCCCAATCGGGTGCGGAGCCATCCTCCTCGAGTTTGCCACCTCTGTCACCCCTGCCTCTGCCAAGAACCACAGCTTGCTCCCCTTCGCCGGCCGCCCATATTCCTATCTGCCGCCCTCCCTCATCGGCGGCCATGGCAAACTTTCCGGTGCGTCCCTTCGCCTTTGCTCCGGATGGATCGACGTTTGACCGTGGGCCTGCTCATCGCATCCAGCGACATGTCATGGTGGTGGATGAGCCACCGCTCAACCATGATAGGTACGCCATTTTCACCATCGACCCGCCTGTTCCTGATCATCAGAAGGAGTTTTGGCTTGCTGAGGTCTGCCGCATTATCACAGTCGACCTAGATTATGAGTTGCTTGATGATTTCGTTTATCCGCTGGGAATTGGTTGCATGGTTTTTTCACATATGGAGAGCAGAGATGCAGTGATTAGAGATGCTCCTCATGCTTTGACTGAGGACTCTACTTTCAATCTGGTTCCCCATGATGAGGGTCTGAATATGCGTATGCCTGCGTTCGAGTATGAGGTCTGGGTTATGTTACTTGCTTTTCCTATGGATTATCAGCCTGAGCATTATGTGCACAAAGCAGTATCTAACTTTGGTAAACTTCTGGTTTGGCCTCACCCCGGGCAAAACAAGGCGCGGGTTCTTGTCAAATGCCATATCAAGGATGTGGCCGAAGTCCCACACAGTCTTTTAGTTACCAGAGTTGGTTTATTGCCGGATTTGGGTCGCTCTTGGTCTGTTCCTGTGTATGTGCTCAATGGTCGCAATAGTATTCCAGGACTGATGGGCACGGAGGAACCACCACCCTTCCTCAATGCCTCGCCACACCTGTATGAGCTTCCGTATTATACTGTCATGCAACAGGCTCACCTAGATGAGATGGAAGCTCAGCAAGCTCAGAATGATGCTGCTTGGAATGCACCTCCTGCCCAAGAACAGCTTCAGGAGAATGGTTGGAGAGCTTGGCCTGTGATTCCTCCACCGTACACAGGTTTTAGTTTCAGGTCCTTTTTTCAGTATGATGGCCCGTCACTCATGGATGGAGTGGACCCTGAACACAATGTCATTAATAACTTGTCTGATGTTTGGTCCTCTGAAGATGAAATTGCTGCTGTTGAAAACTTGGCCGATAGTTTCATTGTTGGAAATCTTGCTGCCAGGACTGCTTTTGTCAGAGCTGGGGGAGAGTCCATCAACGTTGATATTGTCATGGACTGTGAACTACTGCTGTGGTTGGGTTCTATGCTGAAACGCATCTATACTCGTGCCCTCACCGAGGCGCTGGCCCAGAACACATGCTTTCCTGTAAACCCCTTCAAGTTTATTCAGAGACAACTGGAGGCAATCCGTGTGGCTTGTATGCTCAACCTACAGCTGGAACCTGACTACTTCTTCAGGATTTTCAGTTCTCAGTTTCAGTTGGGATTTTGCATTGCTTCTTCGCACATGGCCGATGGTAACACTGTGGTTTCTGCTGGTGTCTTTCTAAAAGATTCTATTCAGTTTCAGTTGCGGGAGTCCCAGGATGGGGTTTTGGTGCTGGAAACTGACGCCTATACCCAGCAGGCGGATTCCACTGCCCCACTTGATACCACAGCAGTCCGGAGGAGCACTCGTTGGAACAAGTATGACGGCTTCAAGGTCCACCAGATCACTGATGTCAAGCAGACCCGATCTAGGGTGAAGGCCAGAGTCGCTCCATCTGTCCAAGAAATCTCCATGGCCGCGGCCCCTGTCCAGGCTTCAACCGAAGAGTGCCCGCCCCCTACTTCCATTCAGGATCTACAGTAGGTGGGCATTTGATGTGGAATTTCACCGGAAGATCTTTCTGAAGATAAGCTACTGGCTGCCCAACAGACTGCCTCTGATGAGGCTGTCTGATCTTCTTTATGCTCATGAATAAATCTTGGAATGTTCTGTCGTGGAATATCAGAGGGATTAACTCTGATAGTAAACTTTTGGCCATTAGGAATGCGATCGATATTAGTGGCTGTTCGGTGCTGTGTATCCAAGAAACTAAACGGGAATCTTTTGATTTAGCGTTTATTAAATCTTTCTGCCCCAAGCGATTTGATAAATTTGTGTTTGCACCTTCAATTGGGGCCTCGGGTGGTATTCTCACTGTCTGGAATAGTTCAGTTTTTGTGGGCACACCATGGCATGTGGAATCGTTTGCGGTGGGGGTTTCTTTTGTGTCCACACAGTCGAATGATTCCTGGAATTTGGTGAATGTCTATGGACCATGTACTGGTCAGAGACGATTAGATTTTACTTCCTGACTGTTTGATCTTCATATTCCAGATACTGAAAATTGGCTAATATTGGGAGATTTTAATTTCATACGTTCCACGGATAATAGAAACGGACCAGGGGGGACGCTGATGATATGTTGCTTTTCAATGAGATAATTCGAACGCAGTCATTGATGGAAATTCCGGTCAAAGGAAGGGCTTTCACTTGGAGTAATATGCAAGATGATCCACTTTTGGAACAACTTGATTGGTTCTTTTCTTCTTCGAATTGGACCACCTCTTTCCCAAACACAATGGTTCTACCATTGGGGAAACCGGTGTCTGATCATATCCCGTGTGTACTCTCAATTGAATCCAAAATCCCAAAGTCAAAGTTGTTCCGTTTTGAAAACTTCTGGGTTAACTGCACTGGATTCTCTGAAGTTGTTGCACGATCATGGGAAAAACCTTGTTACGCCCCAAACTCAGCGGCGATGGTGTGCAAAAAACTTAAGTCACTTAGGTATGACCTCAAGCATTGGAGCAGAGGCGTCTCTAATCTGAAAGTTATGATCCAGAACAGCAATGACGCCCTGACCAACCTGGATGCCCTGGAGGACAAGAGAAATTTGTTTGTGCAGGAAGCGAATTTCAGGCGAATCCTGAAAGATCATCTAAACCGTCTCCTGAAAAATCAAAATGAATACTGGAGAAAGAGATGCACAATCAGATACTTTATATTTGCTGATGAAAACATCAAACTCTTTCAATCTTTGGCAACGGAGAGGTTTAGGCATAACTCCACTGCTAGTCTGCGAGAAGGAGATGTGGGGATCACTGATCATGTTGGGAAAGAAGGTGTGTTGTTCAACACGTATAAAGATCGTCTAGGTTTTTCTAAACCAACACACATGCGATTTGACCTGCAACGGATCATCAAAAAGGTTGAGGGCCTGGAGGTGTTATCGCTGCCCTTTTCCACTGACGAGATTGATGCTTTTGTAAAGGAAATGCCAGCCGACAGAGCCCTTGGACCCGATGGTTTTAATGGATCTTTCCTCAAATCTTGCTGGCACATTATCAAGAAGGACATCTATAAGATGTGCCATGATTTCCATGACGGCAACCTTGATATTTCTAGCATTAGTGAGGGATACATCACCCTAATCCCAAAAACCTCCTCCCCGGAGACTGCCAACGATTACAGACCGATCACTCTGCTCAACTGCTGCTTAAAAATCATCACGAAGATCCTGGCCAATCGCCTACAGAAAGTAATCCTTAAAATCATTCACAGAAACCAGTATGGGTTCCTCAAAGGTAGAACCATACAGGATTGCCTTGCATGGTCTTTTGAATACATTCATCAGTGCCAAACATCTTCGAGTGAGATTATTTTGCTTAAGCTGGACTTTGCCAAAGCTTTTGATACGATTGAACATGAGCCGATGTTACAGATCATGAAACATATGGGGTTTGATGAAAGATGGTTGGGTTGGATGAAATCCATTTTCTCCTCTGGTGTTTCCTTGGTGCTATTGAATGGGGTCCCAGGTAGGAAATTCCCATGTAAGTGTGGTGTGAGGCAAGGGGACCCCCTGTCACCCCTCATATTTGTACTGGCAGCTGACCTCCTCCAAGCAGCAATCAATGACGCTTCCGCTCAAGGATTGATCGAGTTACCATTCCCGTGCAGCCGAAGAGGTGATTATCCGGTCATCCAATATGCGGATGATACGATACTGGTCATGCCATCCTGTCCCGATCAAGTCGCCCGCATGAAATCCATCCTAGTTGATTATGCTGACTCTGTTGGTCTGAAGATTAACTTCCAAAAGTCCACGTTGATTCCCATAAATCTTGGCTTGCAACAAGCTTCTGCCCTAGCGCAAATTTTTGGCTGTACGGTCGGATCCCTACCCTTCACATACCTGGGTCTTCCCTTGGGAACGACAAAACCAACCCTTCTTGAGCTCATGCCAATGGTTTGTGCAGTTGAGAGAAAGCTGTCCACGGCCCTCTCCTTGCTTTCAGCTGGTGCCAAACTCACTCTGGTAAACTCTACCATTACTTCGTTGTTGATCTATGCCATGTGTACACTTAAGCTGCACCCCAAGGTGATTGAACACATTGATAAGCTGTGTAGATACTGTTTGTGGGCCAAAAACACAGAGACAGGAGTTAAAAATAATTCTTTGGCTGCTTGGGAGTTGGTCTGTAGATCGAAGCGCAACGGTGGTCTTGGGGTGATTGACATCAAAACGCAGAATGTCGCACTCCTCCTCAAACACCTTTTCAAGTTCTACAATCATCACGATGTCCCATGGGTGACTCTAATATGGGATACTTACTATGTGGGTCGAGTGCCACATGCAGCAGACCAGATCGGCTCTTTCTGGCGGCGTGATATCATGCAGCTCAGTAATGTGTTTCGTGGCATCACTCAGGTTGCGATTGGGGACGGATCTTCAGCTTTGTTTTGGAAGGATGTCTGGATTAAACATGATCATGATGAACCACTCTCCGAGGTCTTCCCCCGTGCCTTTTCCTTTTGCACAAACGAGGATGAGTCGGTGGGAACTGTTCTGACGGCTACTGACCCCGCTATGCTTTTCCATCTACCTCTATCTACCCAAGCGAGACAGGAGGTCAGAGAAATTCAGCAACGATCCAGGCATGTTGTGCCGGAGAGGGATTCCGCTGATTCTTGGGTTTGTACCCTTGGAGGAAAGTTCTCGTCTAGCAAAATACTACAACCACTGCTTCAGGGAAACGATAGCCGATGAGGCCTTTCTGTGGCTTTGGAAAGCTAAGAGCCCCATCAAATTCAAGCTGTTTGGCTGGCTGTTGCTGGTTGACCGTCTAAACACAAGGAGCATGTTGAAACGGAGACACTACACTGTTGTGGACAACATTTATACATGCATGATGTGCCAAAACCCGCCAGAGGAAACGGTTGAACACCTCTTTTTCTCATGCCCATTTAGCCAGCGATGTTGGGCCAAAATGGGATTGTTTTGGCCGAATGTGGGTAATAGGGTATCTTTGTTGCATGCTGGTAGAAATCAATGGAGTCAGCCGCTGTTCATGGATATTTTCTTGCTGGCTGCATGGAGCATTTGGAAGGAGAGGAACAATGAGTATTTCAGAGGGGTGCCTTACTCCTTCGTGGCATGGCTAGATAGATTCAAAAACCTACTAAGCCTGCTTGTGCACAACTGTAAAGAAGAGCTTCGCCCCTTCCTAGACTCTTATATACAAAACCTGTAACTTACATACACTCTTTTCTCTTGCTTGGTCTGAGGGGGGCCCTCGAATACCCCTCACTTGTAATGATGTAATTGTTGTGGTGTGAGTAATACAAAGTCAGTGGGAGCCTCTCCCACTGTCGTTACTGTTCAAAAAACATCTTTCTTCTTTTGCATATCACACAAATCAACGAAGCTATTTAGATGGGTAGCGACATCTTCACTAGGAAGGCCGGCGAATTGATCTTTCATGACAAGATTCAACACGGAAATATTAATTTCACAAGATTCAGCATCGGTAAGAGGAGCAATCGGAGTGCTAAGAAAATCATTGTTGTTGGGATTGGTAAAGTCACACAATTTAGTATTGTCTTGAGCCATCATGACAAGCAAGCAATCCAACACACGAGCAAACAAGAAGCAAGCGAAAAAGAGGTGAACGGAAAAGAGAGGGCGAATAAAACGGCAATGGTGAAGTGGGAGAGAGGAAAACGAGAGGCAAATGGCAAATAATGTAATGCGAGGGATAAGAGTTTGTGATGGGTACTTGCTATGTCTTGACTTGTGCGTATACTCCCCGGCAAGGGCGCCAGAAATGGCTCATTGACGGGAAATCAAATCTTGACTTGACTTGGCGCGAATCTCCCCGGCAACAGCGCCAGAAATCCATCTTGCTACCTCTTGAGCACTGCGTTGGTTTTCCCTTGAAGAGGAAGGGGTGATGCAGTAAAGTAGCGTAAGTATTTCCCTCAGTTTTTGAGAACCAAGGTATCAATCCAGTAGGAGACCACGCTCGAGTCCCACGCACCTACACAAACAAATAAGAACCTCGCAACCAACGCGATAAAGGGGTTGTCAATCCCTTCACGGTCACTTACGAGAGTGAGATCTGATAGATATGACAAGATAATATTTTTGGTATTTTTATGATAAAGAGTAAATAAAGATGCAAAGTAAAATAAACGCCGCCAGAAATAGCTTGTTGTCGGGAGGTTAATATGATGGAAAATAGACCCGGGGGCCATAGGTTTCACTAGTGGCTTCTCTCAAAATAGCATAAGTATTACGGTGGGTAAACGAATTACTGTCGAGCAATTGATAGAACTGAGCATAGTTATGAGAATATCTAGGTATGATCATGTATATAGGCATCACGTCCGTGACAAGTAGACCGAAACGATTCTGCATCTACTACTATTACTCCACACATCGAACGCTATCCAGCATGCATCTAGAGTATTAACTTCATAAGAACAGAGTAATGCTTTAAGTAAGATGACATGATGTAGAGGGATAAACTCATGCAACATGATATAAACCCCATCTTTTTATCCTCGATGGCAACAATACAATACGTGTCTTGCTGCCCCTACTGTCACTGGGAAAGGACACCGCAAGATTGAACCCAAAGCTAAGCACTTCTCCCATTGCAAGAAAGATCAATCTAGTAGGCCAAACCAAACTGATAATTCGAAGAGACTTGCAAACATAACCAATCATACATAAAAGAATTCAGAGGAGATTCAAATATTGTCATAGATAATCTTGATCATAAACCACAATTCATCGGATCTCGACAAACACACCGCAAAAGAAGATTACATCGAATAGATCTCCAAGAAGATCGAGGAGAACTTTGTATTGAGATCCAAAGAGACAGAAGAAGCCATCTAGCTAATAACTATCGACCCGAAGGTCTGAGGTAAACTACTCACACATCATCTGAGAGGCTATGGTGTTGATGTAGAAGCCCTCCGTGATCAATGCCCCCTCTGGCGGAGTGCCGAAAAAGGCCCCAAGATGGGATCTCACGGGTACAGAAGGTTGCGGCGGTGGAAATAGGGTTTTGGCTCCGTATCTGATGTTTCTAGGGTATATGGGTATATATAGGAGGAGGAAGTACGTCGGTGGAGCAACGAGGGGCCCACGAGGGTGGAGGGCACGCCCAGGGGGTAGGCACGCTCCCTTCCTCGTGCCTTCCTCGTTGATTTCTTTACGTAGACTCCAAGTCCTCTGGATCACGTTTGTTCCAAAAATCACGTTCCCGAAGGTTTCATTCCGTTTGGACTCCGTTTGATATTCTTTTCCTTCGAAACACTGAAATAGGCAAAAAACAACAATTTGGGCTGGGCCTCCGGTTAGTAGGTTAGTCCCGAAAATAATATAAAAGTGTATAATAAAGCCCATTAAACATCCAAAACAGAATATAATATAGCATGGATCAATAAAAAATTATAGATACGTTGGAGATGTATAGTGAATTATTTGTGTGCCAAATATATGTTGATGATATTATCTTTGGCTGTACTGACCAACGTTATAGTGATGAATTTGCCTATATGATGAGTGAAGAATATCAAATGTCTATGATGGGAGAATTGAAATTCTTCTTAGGTCTTCAAATTCGTGAACAGCGCAATGGCATATTCATATCTCAGGAGAAATACCTCAAGGATGTATTGAGGAAATTCGGCATGCAAGATTGCAAAGGCGTCAAAATCCCTATGCCCACAAATGGCCATCTATGCACTCATGAAAATGGTATTGACTTCGATCAAAAGGTATACCGCTCCATGATTGGCTCTTTATTTTACTTATGTGAGATATTATGCTTAGTGTTTGCATGTGTGCCCGCTTTCAAGCTACACCGAAGGAATCACACCATAAGGCTATGAAGCATATTCTTCGATATCTAGCTCACACACCAACACTTGGATTATGGTACCCCAAGGGCTCGGCTTTTGATCTCATTGGATATTCAGACTCTGACTATGCGGGTGATCGTGTGGACCGCAAGTCAACATCAGGCACATGCCATTTCCTCGGACGATCTTTGGTCTGTTGGTCCTCGAAGAAACAGAACAGCGTATCACTGTCTACTGCTGAAGCTGAGTACATTGCTGCTGGTTCATGTTGTGAACAATTGCTATGGATGAAGCAAACCCTCAAGGACTACGGCATCAACCTGAAGAATGTGCCTCTCTACTGTGACAATGAGAGTGCCATCAAGATTGCTCATAACCTAGTTCAGCACTCGAAGACAAAGCACGTTTAGATTCGGCATCATTTTCTTCGTGATCATGTGTTCAAGATTGCTCATAACCTAGTTCAGCCAACATATCTATTGAGCATGTGAAGACTGAAGACCAGCTAGATGATATCTTCACAAAGCCCTTGGATGAGAAGAGATTTAGCAAGTTGCGGTGTGAGCTAATATCCTATAATCTTCGAATGTCCTTTGAAAAGGACACACATCCTAACACTTATGCAAAATTTATGACCTTGATGTGCAACACACGTAACGTTTTTCTTCAATCAGTAAAGATTAACCCTCTAAGTGTGAAGAAATTAACGAATAATTTGATTCTCAGAGCCCTACGAAAATTGTACGCGGTGTCTGAAATCATCATTCTTATACGGTGGGTCACGCCACCAACAAAAGTTGAAAATCTTCAATTTGAGTTTTTCCTCATTTTTGAAATTCCTCAGTTGTTCTTTTTTCTTCAACTTTGCATTATCTTCACTTGTCCCGTCGTTTTTCTTCATTGACTATATATATATATGAGTTTATGTCCTCTACAGCATTCACTTATTGCTATTTCTTCAAGTTGCCTTTTCTGCTAAGTGAATGTGATCGGACCCTTCCCCCTCTATGCTATACTCAACCTAATCTATTCACAAATTCTTCATGTGCGTTCTATTTGAAACTTGTTCAAAATCTTCACTGTGTCCTAGTCAGCTGAAGAATTTGCGAACGAAACTTTAAAAAAAATCTTATCCGAATTTTCGGCGTTTGCCGCTCAAACCGTCCGCATTCCGCGAAATACTTATCTTTTCACCCACGATCTCACACGATCGCCACCTCTCAGTACGTGGGTGACACATGTCGCATGAATGAGAAGGGTCAGGGGCATGTTCGTCCAATTTCTTCGGGCGAACAGTTTTTCACTTTGGCTATAAATACCCCTCCCCTTCCTAACTCTGTTTTTACTACGCTCGAGCTTCTCAAAACCTAGCGCCACCGCTACTTCCATCGTCGCCGGTGAGGAAGAGCTTCACTGCCTCGACCTCGTCGTCGTCGTACTCGCGCCGGCTGCGGATTTCTTCACTCCGCCGCCGCTGTAGCTGTCTTCCTCAGCCAAGTTAGGGCGTGGAAGATCTGAACCAATGAGCTTCACATCTACACTTCCCAGTTCGTCGTGTTCTTCGTCAAGGGTAATTAAAAGTTACTTTTACTACACTCATTGATTCAGATGTTTTCTACAAAATCTTCAAAATGTGTTTATTCTTCAAATCTTCACACACTAAACACCTCACATGTCATCTGTTCTTGATCCGTTTTTCTAAGCAACATTTTTCTTCAAGATTCCTCAATTGTGTGGATCTTCGATCTGCACAACTCTGGAACCTAAGACAAAGAACGCTTAGTAAAATTCTTCAAGACTCATCTGGTTAAATTCCTCAAACCTGTACGTTTTTGCAAAACCTTCTGAGAACGCATATGACCTCTCCAAATTCCTCGCAACTATACTCTGTTCACAGGTACTCATGTCCGCTGCTGAATCACTAGGTTCTCATCAACTTAACTCATTTGCAGCATTCCTCGAAGAAACGTTGCACACATCTTCAGAGAATTCTATTGTTCAAATTCCTCAGCTGAAGAAAATGGCTGATGGTAAAAAGCCACAGAAGGGAGGAAAGAGGCCTGAAATCAATACTGCTTTTCAGATCCCTGATGACATATACAAGGACTATTGCACTCCTGATGAGGCCAAGTTTGGCAAGGAGGACAAAAATCAGCTAAGGTGCGCATACAAAGGATAGAGAGGACATGGGCACGGGAATGGAGGGAGTACAGATATGTTACTCCCAAGTATATGAAGAAATTCACTCTGAATCCTCCATGCCCAAGACCTCCATTGGCACCTGGCCAAAAGCTGATCCCACCAGCCTCAAGCGTGGTGAGGACTATCCTGATGAATGGGCCAAGCACCAGGCCAAGCTAGCCAAAATGGCTCAGGAAGCATGATACGTCTCCAACGTATCTATAATTTTTGATTGTTCCATGCTATTATATTATCTGTTTTGGATGTTTATGGGCTTTATTAAACACTTTTATATTACTTTTGGGACTAACCTATAACCCAGAGCCCAGTGCCAGTTCCTATTTTTTTCCTTGTTTCAGTGTTTCGAAGAAAAGGAATACCAAACGGAGTCGAAACGGAATGAAACCTTCTGGAGAAGTTATTTTTGGAAAGAAAGCAATCTGGGAGACTTGGAGTGCACGTCAGGAAAGCAACGAGGGAGGCACGAGGCAGGGGCGCGCCCTCCACCCTCGTGGGCCCCTCGTGGTTCCCCTTACCGACTTCTTTCGCCTATATATTCCCATATACCCTAAAAACATCGGGGAACAGAATAGATCGGGAGTTCCGCCGCCGCAAGCCTCTGTAGCCACCAAAAACCAATCGGGGCCCTGTTCTGGCACCCTGCCGGAGGGGGGGATCCCTCACCGGTGGCTATCTTCATCATCCCGGCGCTCTCCATGACGAGGAGGGAGTAGTTCACCCTCGGGGCTGAGGGTATGTACCAGTAGCTATGTGTTTGATCTCTCTCTCTCTCTCTCTCTCTCTCTCTCTCTCGTGTTCTTGAGGTGATACGCTCTTGATGTATCGCGAGCTTTGCTATTATAGTTGGATCTTATGATGTTTCTCCCCCTGTACTCTCTTGTAATGGATTGAGTTTTCCCTTTGAAGTTATCTTATCGGATTGAGTCTTTTAATGATTTGAGAACACTTGATGTATGTCTTGCATGGGATACCCGTGGTGACAATGGGGTATTCTATTGATCCACTTGATGTATGTTTTGGTGATCAACTTGCGGGTTCCGCCCATGAACCTATGCATAGGGGTTGGCACACGTTTTCGTCTTGATTCTCCGGTAGAAACTTTGGGGCACTCTTTGAGGTTCTATGTGTTGGTTGAATAGATGAATCTGAGATTGTGTGATGCATATCGTATGATTCATACCCACGGATACTCGAGGTGACATTGGAGTATCTAGGTGACATTAGGGTTTTGGTTGATGTGTGTCTTAAGGTGTTATTTTACTACGAACTCTAGGGCTGTTTGTGACCCTTATAGGAATAGCCCAATGGATTGATCGGAAAGAATAACTTTGAGGTGGTTTCGTACCCTACCATAATCTCTTCGTTTGTTCTCCGCTATTAGTGACTTTGGAGTGACTCTTTGTTGCATGTTGAGGGATATTTATATGATCCAATTATGTTATTATTGTTGAGAGAACTTGCACTAGTGAAAGTATGAACCCTAGGCCTTGTTTCCTAGTATTGCAATACCGATTGTGCTCACTTTTATCATTAGTTACCTTGCTGTTTTTATATTTTCAGATTACAAAAACCTATATCTACCATCCATATTGCACTTGTATCACCATCTCTTCGCCGAACTAGTGCACCTATACAATTTACCATTGTATTGGGTGTGTTTGGGACACAAGAGAGTCTTTGTTATTTGGTTGCAGGGTTGCTTGAGAGAGACCATCTTCAACCTATGCCTCCCACGGATTGATAAACCTTAGGTCATCCACTTGAGGGAAATTTGCTACTGTCCTACAAACCTCTGCACTTGGAGGCCCAACAACGTCTACAAGAAGAAGGTTGCGTAGTAGACATCAAGCTCTTTTCTGGCGCCGTTGCCGGGGAGGCAAGGTAAGCGGCACTCACACCCCGTCAACTAAGCAGTTTCTGGCGCCGTTGCCGGGGAGGTTAGTGCTTGAAGGTATATCTTTAGATCTTGCAATCGAATCTTTTAGTTTCTTGTTTTATCACTAGTTTAGTTTATAAAATAAAACTACAAAAAATGGAATTGAGGGTGCCTCATATGCTTCATCTTTTTAATATCTTTCGTGAAAATGATGGAAAGGAAAATTGTGCTCAAGTACTAGAAGAAGAATTACATAGAATGCTTGGCATAAAATATGTGAATGATGAGCATGATTTCAATGTTGTTAGTATGAATTCTTTGAATACCCATGATCCTAATGATATGCAAAGTCACAAGCTTGGGGATGCTATGTTTGATGAATATGATATGTTTAGTCCCCCAAGTTTTGATGAGCAAATTTATTATGATGAAAGCATGCCTCCTATTTATGATGATTATTGTGATGACATATATGCTATAAAGAATAAATATAACCATGAAACTTGTCATCATGATTTTAATTTTCAATTGGATTATGTTTCACATGATAGTTATTTTGTTGAGTTTGCTCCCACTACTATTGATGAGAATAAATTTGCTTATGTGGAGAGTAATAAAATTTCTATGCTTGTGCATCATGAAAATAATGCTTTATTTGCTGGTTATATTGTTGAATTCATTCATGATGCTACTGAAAATTATTATGAGGGAAGAATGTATGCTTGTAGGAATTGCAATAATATCAAGTTTCCTCTCTATGTGCTTAAAATCGTGAAGTTATGCTTGTTTTACCTTCCTATGCAAGTTGATTCTTGTTCCCATAAGTTGTTTGCTCACAAAATCCCTATGCATAGGAAGTGGGTTAGACTTAAATGTGCTAGTCATATTCTTCATGATGCCCTCTTTATGTTTCAATTCTTATCTTTTATGTGAGCATCATTGAAATCATCATGCCTAGCTAGGGGCGTTAAATGTTAGCGCTTGTTGGGAGGCAACCCAATTTTATTTTAGTTTCTTGCTTTTTGGTTCTGTTTAGGAATAAATAATCCATCTAGTTTATGTTTAGATGTGGTTTTATGCTTTAATTAGTGTTTGTGCCAAGTAGAACCTTTGGGAAGACTTGGGTGAAGTCTTTATGATCATGCTGTAAAAAAACAGAAACTTTAGCGCTCACGAGATTTGCTTCAACTTTTGACTGGAGAGTGCTATTTAGTTGATTATTTTTGCAGATGATTACTAGACACATTACTCAGGTCCACCAATTTATTTTAGAATTTTTGGATTTCCAGCAGTATATGTTTGATACAGATTACTACAGACTGTTCTGTTTTTGACAGATTCTGTTTTCATTGTGTTGCTTGCTTATTTTGATGAATCTATGGCTAGTAAAATAGTTTATAAACCATAGAGAAGTTGGAATACAGTAGGTTTAACACCAATATAAATAAATAATGAGTTCATTACAGTACCTTGAAGTGGTGTTTTGTTTTCTTTCGCTAAGGGAGCTCACGAGATTTTCTGTTAAGTTTTGTGTTGTGAAGTTTTCAAGTTTTGGGTAAAGATTCGATGGACTACGGAATAAGGAGTGGCAAGAGCTTAAGCTTGGGGATGCCCAAGGCACCCCAAGGTAATATTCAAGGATAACCAAGAGCCTAAGCTTGGGGATGCCCCGGATGGCATCCCCTCTTTCGTCTTCGTTCATCGGTAACTTTACTTGGAGCTATATTTTTATTCACCACATGATATGTGTTTTGCTTGGAGTGTCATTTTATTTTCTTTAGCCTTGCTTGCTGTTTGAATAAGATACCGAGATCTGAAATTATTAAATGTTAGAGATTCTTCACATAGTTACATAATTATACAACTACTCATTGATCTTCACTCATACCTTTTGGAGTAGTTTGTTGTTTGCTCTAGTGATTCACTTATATCTTTTAGAGCATGCTGGTAGTTTTATTTTGAAGAAATAGATGAACTCTCATGCTTCACTTATACTATTTTTAGAGTCTTAAACAGCATGGTAATTTTCTTAAATTGGGAAATTAATCCTAATATATTTTGTATTCAGGACTAGTAAAAACTTTCTTATGAGTGTGCTGAATACTAAGAGAAGTTTGATGCTTGATGATTGTTTTGAGATATGGAGGGAGTGATATTAAAGTTGTGCTAGTTGAGTAGTTGTGAAATTGATAAATACTTGTGTTGAAGTTTGCAAGTCCCGTAGCATGCACGTATGGTAAATGTTATGTAACAAATTTGAAACATGAGGTGTTCTTTGATTGTCATCCTTATGAGTGGCGGTCGGGGACGAGCGATGGTCTTTTCCTACCAATCTATCCCCATAGGAGCATGCGCGTAGTGCTTGGTTTTTGATGACTTGTAGATTTTTGCAAGAAGTATGTGAGTTCTTTATGACTAATGTTGAGTCCATGGATTATACGCACTCTCACCTTTCCATCATTGCTAGCCTCTTCGGTACCGTGCATTGCCCTTTCTCACTTTGAGAGTTGGTGCAAACTTCGCCGGTGCATCCAAACCCCGTGAATGATACGCTCTTTCACACATAAACCTCCTTATATCTTCCTCAAAATAGCCACCATACCTACCTATTATGGCATTTTCATAGCCATTTCGAGATATATTGCCATGCAACTCTCCACCGTTCCGTTTATCATGACACGTTCATCATTGTCATATTGCTTTGCATGATCATGTAGTTGACATAGTATTTGTGGCAAAGCCACCGTTCATAATTCTTTTTGCCACCGTTCATAATTCTTTCATACATGTCACTCTTGGTTCATTGCATATCCCGGTACACCGCCGGAGGCATTCATATAGAGTCATACTCTGTTCTAGTATCGAGTTGTAATCATTGAGTTGTAAATAAATAGAAGTGTGATGATCATCATTTTCTAGAGCATTGTCCCAAGTGAGGAATAAAAAAAGAGAAAGGCCATAAAAAAAGAGAAGGCCCAAAAAAATGAGAGAAAAAGAGAGAAGGGACAATGTTACTATCCTTTTACCACACTTGTGCTTCAAAGTAGCACCATAATCTTCATGATAGAGAGTCTCTTGTTTTGTCACTTTCATATACTAGTGGGAATTTTTCATTATAGAACTTGGCTTGTATATTCCAACAATGGGCCTCCTCAAGTGCCCTAGGTCTTCGTGAGCAAGCAAGTTGGATGCACACCCACTTAGTTTCTTTTGTTGAGCTTTCGTATATTTATAGCTCTAGTGCATC
The DNA here is from genome assembly GCF_018294505.1 of Triticum aestivum. NCBI lineage: Eukaryota > Viridiplantae > Streptophyta > Magnoliopsida > Poales > Poaceae > Triticum > Triticum aestivum. Next base: position 432,735,356 of record NC_057808.1, read on the forward strand.
CGTTGCATGGCAATCCCTACTCCTTGCATTAACATGAATCGATGGGAATCTCCATAGCTCATTGATTAGCCTCGTTGATGTGAGACTTTCTCCTTTTTTGTCTTCTCCACATAACCCCCATCATCATATTCTATTCCACCCATAGTGCTATATCCATGGCTCACGCTCATGTATTGCGTGAAGGTTGAAAAAGTTTGAGATTACTAAAGTATGAAACAATTGCTTGGCTTGTCATCGGGGTTGTGCATGATGAGAGCATTCTTGTGTGACGAAAACGGAGCATGACTAAACTATATGATTTTGTAGGGATGAACTTTCTTTGGCCATGTTATTTTGAGAGGACATAATTACTTAGTTAGTATGCTTGAAGTATTATTATTTTTATGTCAATATTGAACTTTTATCTTGAATCTTTCGGATCTGAATATTCATACCACAATTAAGAAGAATTACGTTGAAATTATGCCAAGTAGCATTCCACATCAAAATTTTTGTTCTTATCATTTACCTACTCGAGGACGAGCAGGAATTAAGCTTGGGGATGCTGATACGTCTCCAACGTATCTATAATTTTTGATTGTTCCATGCTATTATATTATCTGTTTCGGATGTTTATGGGCTTATTAAACACTTTTATATTACTTTTGGGACTAACCTATTAACCCAGAGCCCAGTGCCAGTTCCTGTTTTTTTCCTTGTTTTAGTGTTTCGAAGAAAAGGAATATCAGACGGAGTCGAAACGGAATGAAACCTTCTGGAGAAGTCATTTTTGGAAAGAAAGCAATCCGGGAGACTTGGAGTGCACGTCAGGAAAGCATCAAGGGAGGCACGAGGCAGGGGGCGCGCCCACCCCCCCGGGCGCGCCCTCCACCCTCGTGGGCCCCTCGTGGCTGCCCTTACCGACTTCTTTCGCCTATATATATTCCCATATACCCTAAAAACATCGGGGAACAGAATAGATCGGGAGTTCCGCCGCCGCAAGCCTCTGTAGCCACCAAAAACCAATCGGAACCCTGTTCCGGCACCCTGCCGGAGGGGGGGATCCCTCACCGGTGGCCATCTTCATCATCCCGGCGCTCTCCATGACGAGGAGGGAGTAGTTCACCCTCGGGGCTGAGGGTATGTACCAGTAGCTATGTGTTTGATCTCTCTCTCTCTCTCGTGTTCTTAAGGTGATATGGTCTTGATGTATCACAAGCTTTGCTATTATAGTTGGATCTTATGATGTTTCTCCCCCTCTACTCTCTTGTAATGGATTGAGTTTTCCCTTTGAAGTTATCTTATCGGATTGAGTCTTTTAATGATTTGAGAACACTTGATGTATGTCTTGCATGGGATACCCGTGGTGACAATGGGGTATTCTATTGATCCACTTGATGTATGTTTTGGTGATCAACTTGCGGGTTCCGCCCATGAACCTATGCATAGGGGTTGGCACACGTTTTCGTCTTGATTCTCCGGTAGAAACTTTGGGGCACTCTTTGAGGTTCTATGTGTTGGTTGAATAGATGAATCTGAGATTGTGTGATGCATATTGTATGATTCATACCCACGGATACTCGAGGTGACATTGGAGTATCTAGGTGACATTAGGGTTTTGGTTGATGTGTGTCTTAAGGTGTTATTTTACTATGAACTCTAGGGCTGTTTGTAACACTTATAGGAATAGCCCAATGGATTGATCGGAAAGAATAACTTTGAGGTGGTTTCGTACCCTACCATAATCTCTTCGTTTGTTCTCCGCTATTAGTGACTTTGGAGTGACTCTTTGTTGCATGTTGAGGGATATTTATATGATCCAATTATGTTATTATTGTTGGGAGAACTTGCACTAGTGAAATTATGAACCCTAGGCCTTGTTTCCTAGTATTGCAATACCGTTTGTGCTCACTTTTATCATTAGTTACCTTGCTATTTTTATATTTTCAGATTACAAAAGCTATATCTACCATCCATATTGCACTTGTATCACCATCTCTTCGCCGAACTAGTGCACCTATATAATTTACCATTGTATTGGGTGTGTTGGGGACACAAGAGACTCTTTGTTATTTGGTTGCAGGGTTGCTTGAGAGAGACCATGGTCAACCTACGCCTCCCACGGATTGATAAACCTTAGGTCATCCACTTGAGGGAAATTTGCTACTGTCCTACAAACCTCTGCACTTGGAGGCCCAACAACGTCTACAAGAAGAAGGTTGCGTAGTAGACATCAAAGCAGTGAGGAAATTTAATGAAGACTCTACTGCTACTGCTACCACTGCTGAGGCCTCTGCAAGCAAGCCAAAGAAAGCCATGGCAAAGAAGCCTGCTCATAAGCCAAGCGCTTCACCCCAAATGCCCTCACGGCCAAGTTCCTCAGCAATGCCCTCACGGCCAGATTATTCAAAGCCCTCACGACCAACTCCTCAAGCTGCTTCAACTCCTCCAAAGTCCTCAGCTCCTCCGACAAAATCCTCAGCACCTGTGCATCTCGCCTCGTGCCAAAGGACAACATGCATCTCTATTGCCTCAGGAGCTTCTGCTAGTTCTTCAGCTGCACCAAATTCCTCAACTGGCCCCACTCTGCTGAAGACAAAGGCCACTGTTGGACGAGGCTCTCGAGCAAGTCCTCGCAAGAAGCAGGTCGCCTTTCAAGTGTCGTCTGATGAAGACGAAGCTGATGATGAGGAACTTGCTGAAATCATCAGAGACAGGCAGCTCAGGACCGCTAGAGCCAAAGGCACAAATGTGCCTCTACTTTTGGATCCAAAGTTGATCCTTGTTTACATTGATCTCTGGCACAAGGACCCCAACACTCCTATGCCTGACTTCAAGCTGACACCTGGACAAAGTCATATGTTGACTACCTTCATTCAAGAAGAAAAATGGAAATTTGAAAAGGCCAGGCAGTTGAAGAAAGCGCAATACAAGAAGGAGCGCTACCTGAAGAAGAATGTTGTCAAAATGTCAACTAATGAACTTGTAGCTATTCAAGCTAAGATCAAGCAACTCAGTGATGAATTTGACGCGTACCGCGCTGATTGGCTGGGAACCAAGGTCCGTTTTGTGAATCTTGCTGATAAATTCACTTCCAATGTTGCAGCCCCAACGCAACAAGAAATTCCTCAGGCTGAAGCATCTGCTCAGCCTACTGAAGAACATGCCAGCACCGCTGATGAAAATTAGGCTGCTGAAGAAAATGAGAGTACCAGGGCTGATGACTGCATTCCAGCCGCTGATGAAACTGCCAGGGCAACCACTAGTGTTGCGCCTGAAGAACAAGTCAGGCCAGCTGAAGCGTCAACCGCTGTGCCTGAAGAAACTGAAAATGCCAGGGCAACTGCATCAGTTGTGCCTGAAGTAATTGAACCAATTTCCTCTGCTCCTCCTGCACCTACCCCAACTCCAATTCTTCCTTCTACATCAGATGTGAAGAAGACCAAGGCTGCAGAGCGGGCAGCTGTGAAGAAAAGGAAAGCATCAACTTCATCAGATTCTTCAGCTCCGAAGAAGATGAAGACATTGACAAGCTCATTTGAAAATCCAATTGATGTTGTTCCAGTCTCCTCCATGCCATCAAAGGAACTCGTTCCCTTTGGTGAATAATATGAGATCCCAAGCGGATCTGATGAAGAAACTCCTTTTGCTGCTTCGTCAGAGCAGTTGGATGAAGAAATTGAAGCGGATGCAATCCCTTGAACCCCAATAGTCTCATCGCCCATGCCTCAGTTCACTGCTGAAGAGGCCGGCGTTGAAGAAATGAGTGAAGAAGAAGATGTGGACATTGGAAGCACTACTCCATTGATGAACGATGACTTTTGGGAAAGTCAGCACCCAAATTCTCCTCTGTTCACACCTCTGCAACAAATTCCTCAGTTCCCTGTGAATACTGAAGTACAAATGGGATCTGATGAACGTCATGCCACTCCGTCTGTACATGAAGAGATTCCAGCCACTAGTGCTGAAGAAAATGTTAATGAAGAATTGAAAACCCAGGCTGCCACTGAAGAAGAAGCTGAAATTCCTCAGCCTGTGGAACCTGAGATTGCGATTCCTGAGGTGGTGACGCAATTGACTGATACTCCTCAGCCCAAGCCAAAGGATCCCTTCTCGAAGAAGCAAAAATTCAAGGCTGATGACTTCTTCGGCAAGCATGTGTTCTTCACTGATTATAATCCTTATGACTCTGCTCGTCTTAGAAGGAAGCGCTTCTGGATTGCCAGCCAAGCAAATTTTTATTCTTCACTTCTATTCGACAAAGACAAAATCTTGGAGCATGAGCATATTCCTCACGTGGATACAGAATCACTGCCTTGCTTCGCCCCTGTCCTCGGTGTTCTTCATGACGCAGGACTGCTCAACTTTTGCACAGATATTTGTGATTGGAATGAAGAGCACATTCTTCAATTCTATGCAACCTTGCACATCACAGGTGATGCTAATGATATAAACTCTTGGGTCTTGGACTGGATGACCGATAATACTCATTTCAAAGCACCGGCCTCTGAATTGCTTCATGCCCTGCCCATCAGTCCTCCCCTTGACAGTGCTCGTTGCATATGCCACGAACCTGAGCTTACAGATCACTACATGCAAGTGCTGATGAAGCCTCCGAAGCCTGGTCAAGCCCCTAGAACCAAATTCCTCGTGAAGGAATTGCTTTATGTGCCTAGGACTGTCTATTGCATTCTGACGAAGACTTTGAGTCCAATCAAAGGCCACGACTCTAATGATGAAGAAGTCGTTGGCATCATGAAGAATCTGCTGTTCAATATCATGCATGGCATTCCTGTCAACTATCACGATTTCTTCATGAGGACTCTGTCAAATGTTGCACTCTCTCCGTTTGAGCTGAAGCCTTACGCTCCCTGGATTATGAGATTCCTCAGAACAAGGTCTTCACTCAACTACAAAGCTGATACACTCAACCATGGCAGCTTCTTGCCCCCTATTGAAGTCCTCAAGCGGACATATTCCTCAGCTGATGAAAAGGGCAAGTCACCTGCTATTATTGATGAAGGCATTCGTCCATTGGATGGTCAGTTCCGCAAAGCTACTTCTTACTCCACCAATGATGACTCTGCTACTCATGATTCTGCTGCCAATGCTTCAAAGCCAAATCCTCAATCCACAGCTCCAAGAGTGATGACTGACCGTGAGCTGCTTCTTAGTCTTCACCAGAAAGTGGATCGAAACCACAAATGGGTTAAGCATCAGTTTGGTTCTATTCTTCACAACATGACTGCTACACACAATGTAGTGAAGGAAAACCATTTCTACCTCCATGAAGTTTTTGGTCACACCTGGGCTATTATGTCACATCTGTATGGTGAATAAGATATGAAGCAAATGGGTCTCAAGGAAGATTATAACTGGTCTGCTCCTCCACCGAAGAAATACAAGAAGGTCAAAGTTCCTTCCTTGGTGGCCAGATCATATTCTTCATCGCACGACGGACGAGCATGAAGACTTGGACGACACTGCGGCAGGCCCTACAACAACAACCGACCCCAACAATGCTGGCGCTCCTCCATCATCATGATATTCTTCAGGGGCGTTAGTCCTCACTTTTCGACCCTTTTGGTCATTCGATGACAAGGGGGGAGAAAGTTGAGTTAGTCTTCAAGTGGGTCTACATATATGGGCGTTTTTTTTGCTAAGTTACAACTCTCGTTCTTCTGATGACTTTATTGGATCGAGTTGTAAACTTAAACCCTATGGTGGTCTGATACTTTTGTTGTGTTCTTCTGCATGCTTATTCCTCATATATGTTAATGCACGCATGTTGAATTACATCAGTCACCATATTTCATCATGCATTTCAAATTCTTCATATTATATGTCAAATGCGTGTATGAATTACAAGATATAGGGGGAGATCTCCACGATTCTACTCTTCAAGTGTGCATTGCTTCAAAAGAAAATTCCTCACTATGCACATCTTTAGGGGGAGTTCTTCTATATCTTGCAATCAAATTCCTCAATATCAGTATTTACACTCATATGATTTATCCCTGTTGAAAACTTAACCTATATTGTCATCAATCACCAAAAAGGGGGAGATTGTAAGTGCATCTAGTGCCCCTTAGTGATTTTGGTGTATTGAAGACTTATAGGTTAAGGGACTAATGTGTTTGTGAGTGTACCAAGGTCTATAAGTCTATGAGGAGTTTGATATTTATAGAGAAAGTCGACCCCTAAAAATGAATGTCTTCGACTGGAGACTTTGGTATTCTGAAGACTTTCTGAAGACTTTGAAAGTGAAGAAATTGGTGTGACCTTGAAGACTTGGTATTCATTCGAGGAACATGAAGCGTGAAGACTTTTGTTTTCGAAGTTTCATTTTCTCTTTCTTGAGTCATAGGAAACACCGTACTGTTAAAGGGGGTCAAGGAAATACTAAGGAAAATTTTCCAAGTGATGCTCAACTCAAAATCCTACACCTACCAATCCCTTCGAGTGAAGCCATTGGAAATCTCATACAGTTCAGTCAATTTCTTTAGTGACAGAGACGAGGTTCTTCTGGTCTCTGAGGAATTTGTTCTGACTGAGGAGTTAGGAATTCGCCAGTGCGGATTGCCTACACAGTGAGGAACATGATAGCCCTGAGGAATTTGATAGTCAAATTTCCGACCGTTGCTGTGCTATGCGCCAGCTGTCCCAAAATATCTACCCACCTAACGGTCATATCATTGAAGGGCATTTATGTCTTATCATGTCGGGCTGCTCCCTAGGCTATAAATAGCCGCCCCTACAACCACTAGTTGGTTGGCTGCTCCGCGAGAAACTGACACTTGTCATTTGAGAGCATCCCATCCTCCGAGGACTTTGAGCGAAAATCATCAAGTGAGGAAAACCCAAACCCAAACACCTTCAAACCCAAAGTGATTGAGCATCACTGAAGAGATTGATCCTGTGTGGATCCGACGCTTGTTACCTTTGAAGACTGTGCTTCTTCGAGACGGTTAGGCGTCATGGTCTGAGCATCCAAGAGGAAATTGTGGATCGCCGAGTGACCGAGTTTGTGAAGGTTTGGAAGTCACCTGAAGACTTACCATGAGTGATTGGACGAGGTCTGTGTGACCTTAGTTCAAGGAGAATACGGTGAGGACTGTGCGTCCGGGACTGTGCGTCCTCAGGTTTAAATACCTAGCCGCTCCAACCGGATGTACAACTGAGACAGCAGTTGGAACTGGTCTACCAAATCATTGTCTTCACCGAGCTTACTGGTTCTATCTCCTCAACTCTTTCATTTCCTCATTACTGTGTTGTGAGCCTGTTCATATCTGTTTGAAGACTTTGCCTGAAGACTTTCTCAATTTCCTCAGTTCAATTTCTTCAGTCTGTTTGTCTTCATCCTGTGTTATCCTGTGTTTACGCTTTCTATACTCCGTGCTTGTCTTCATTTCATCATGATGACCATGCTTGTGTTTCATTATGTTTACATCTGAGTACTTATTCCGCTGCAAGTAGTTCTTCGCTTAGGAATTTCCTCAGTGAAGAATTCATAAAAATCGCCTATTCACCCCCCTCTAGTCGATATAACGCACTTTCACTATAAAGAAAAGAATATGATATGACATGTTAGGCAGCATTCCACATCAAAAATTTTGTTTTTATCACTTACCTACTCGAGGACGAGTAGGAGTTAAGCTTGGGGATGCTGATACGTCTCCAACGTATCTATAATTTTTGATTGTTTCATGCTGTTATATTATCAATCTTGGATGTTTTATAATCATTTTATAGTCATTTTATATCATTTTTTGGTACTAACCTACTGACATAGTGCCAAGTGCCACTTGTTGTTTTCTGCATGTTTTTATATCGCAGGAAATCAATATCAGACGGAGTCCAAATGCCACGAAACTTTACGGAGGTTTTTTATGGACCAGAAGACACGTAATGGGCCCTGGCTGTGCCTGGGGGGGTGCTCCGAGGAGAGCACAACCCACCAGGGTGCGCCAGGAGGCCCAGGCGCGCTCTAGTAGGTTGTGCCCACCTCGGGTGCCCCCGGACCACCTCTTTGCTCTATAAATACCCCAATATTCCAGAAACCCTCGGGGAGTCGACGAAATATTGATCCAGCCGCCGCAAAGTCCAGAACCACCAGATCCAATCAAGACACCATCTCGGATGGGGTTCACTACCTCCATTGGTGCCTCTCCGATGATGCGTGAGTAGTTCTTTATAGACCTATGGGTCCGTAGTTAGTATCTATATGGCTTCCTCTCTCTCGTTGAATTCTCAATACAATGGTCTCTTGGAGATCCATATGATGTAACTCTTTTGCGGTGTGTCTGTTGGGATCTGATGAACTTTGAGTTTATGATCAGTTATATCTTTTTATATCCATGAAAGTATTTGATTTTCTTTGATTATAGCCTCGTAATTCTTCTCTGATATTTGGGTTTTGTTTGACCAACTTGATCTATTTATCTTGCAATGGGAAGAGGTGCTTTGTAGTGGGTTCGATCTTATGGTGCTTGATCCCAGTGACAGAAAGGGAACCGACATGTATGTATCGTTGCTACTAAGGATAAAATGATGGGGTCTATCTCTACATAGATAGATCTTGTCTACATCATGTCATCGTTCTTATTGCATTACTCCGTTTTTCCATGAACTTAATACACTAGATGCATGCTGGATAGCGGTCGATGTGTGGAGTAATAGTAGTAGATGCAGGTAGGAGTCGGTCTACTAATCTTGGACGTGATGCCTATATAATGATCATTGCCTGGATATCATCATGATTATCTGAAGTTCTATCAATTGCCCAACAGTAATTTGTTCACCCACCGTTTGCTATCTTTCTCGAGAGAAGCCACTAGTGAAACCTACGGCCCCCGGGTCTCTTTCTCATAGATTTGCATTTGCGATCTATTTTTCCTTTGCATTTATTTTCAGATCTATTAAACCAAAAATACAAAAATACCTTGCTGCAATTTATTCTTATTTATTTTGTTTGGCGTTCGATCTATCAATCTACTATAATTTTATTCGCGTCCGTTTGCCCATCTTGGGCCGCCGCTACCCGAAAGGGATTGACAACCCTTTTACACGTCGGGTTGCGAGGATTTGTTATCTGTGTGCAGGGGCTATTTACGTTGTGTTGCTTGGTTCTCCTACTGGTTCGATAACCTTGGTTTCATATCTGAGGGAAATACCTACCGCCGCTATGCTGCATCATCCCTTCCTCTTTGCGGAAATACCGACGTAGCTTCAAGCCGCCATAACGCGCGCGTGCTCCCTTCCCGGGGCAGGGAGGCGGCGGCGGTGCTCCTCGGTTTGGCTGCGGTCCGGCGGCCCTGCGGCGGCGGCCGGTGGCAGGCGTGGTGTCGGTGCCGCCCCTCGGCGGCAGGCCAGCGTGGTGGAGCTGGGTGGCCGGCGTCGTGCCCCCGGCCCAGATCTAGGCCCGGCAGGGCCCATCTGGGTCCTAGTGGGCCGTCCCCCCGGCGTGGCCTCGTTATCTGCGGCGCGGTGAGGAGGAGGTGCGGCTCGGATGTGGGGCAGCGGCGCCGACGGCATGCCGGCAGCAGCGCGAGGGCGGGAGCTTTACGGGCCTACGAGGGCTCGGTCGGGCCTGTGGGCCCACGGGCCTCGTGTGCTCCTGCTATTGCGTCCGGATGGCTACCGTCGCTGACGGTGGAGGTGGGGCCCTCCAGCGTGCCGACGGTGCTGTTGCCCTAGTCCCGGCTCTGATTCTTTGCCGTGTTGTCCTCACTTCGCAGTGCCGTGGTGAGACGGCGTGGGGGCCTCAAGACCGCGTTGGCGCAGGGTGGTGGTTGGTTTGGTGGCAGGCTCTGGAGCGCCCGAGCTGCGGGTTGGGATCGGGGGAAACCCCTATCGGCTTGGCCAACTCCGGCGTGGTGGCGCCTGTGGGTGCCACCTGACCTTCCGGGAGGGCGTCGGGGGCTACCCTTCCTCTCGCCTCGTCGTGTACCGGGGGAAACCCTTGGCAGCAGCATCATCATCGTCGCGATCCTTCTTGGAGGTGTTGATAGGTGTCGGCGCTTCGGAGTCTTGGAGCCTAGTGGAAGATCCCGGTGGGCACAGCGATCGGGAGGCTTCTTCGTTTTTGTTGATCCGTCGTTGTCGGCATTTGTTTCTTTTGCTCTTTCTCCGTCGTTTCTTTTGGGTGTGACTGTGCTGCTTCCGCCCCAGCAACTATCCCTGTATGGTATGGTTGGTTGCTTTGCGATACAAAGCGGGGGGAAACCCTTTTTCGGTAATAACTAGCATCTCTCCGCCGACCGCGTGTCGATCCCTCCAGTGCCCGCGAGCGACCGCGCCCGCCGCGAGGACATCAACCGACGGCGTCAGTTCCTCCCACCGGATCTACTGGCGGACTCCAGGTACGCCATAGATTCGCCGCTATGGGACACGTGGCTCCGCGACGAGCACGACCGGCGGCGGCAATCCTTTTTTGCCGGCCGACCTCCTAGCCCGCACCGCCCGCGTCCTCCTCGTGCCGATGACAACCCTCCCCAGGCGTGGGGCCGTAGGCGTGTGCGCGGCATCACGCTGACGCCTTCTCCGTCCCCGTCCTCGTCCCCGCCACCGCCGCCGCCCATGACCGAGAAGGAGGAGGCCCGACTCATGAGGCGTGTCATGGAGGACTCCATGAACACGCACGACGAGCGGCAATGGGATGGCCTGGAAACCGCTCTGGCCCTGTCAGCGACTGGAGACGTGGCCATCCCGGAGATGGACGTCGACGTCAAGGAGGAGGTGCCGGAGGAGGTGCTGGAGGAGGCGCCCATCGCCGCGTGGAACCCTCGTCTACTGGGCCAAGCGTGGAGCTGGTCGTGCACGACGCCGAAGATGGCTGACTCCGTGGGTGTCGCCCCATGGTCAGCCACACCGCCGCGGTCACCAGAGCACGAGGAGGAGCCATGGGAGGAGGTGGTGTAGGCGCCTCCGGCGCAGGCGCCACCGGTCTGGTAGGGGCCGCCAGCACACCTGTGGAAGGCACCGCCCTACGTCGACCTCACCGGCAACGACGACGAGTAGGACGGCGACTCTTGAAGACGACGACGGCCACCGGCGACGGCCTTTATCTACTTTTTATGTCTTTTATTAAGTTTTAGTTTAATTAAGACCCGTGGTACTATGGACGTATGGGCGTATGGACGTTTTATGTTTATATTCATGTTTTCGTATTATTTGCAAGTTTATTTTCTTTATTTTTGGGGCAAAAATAAGAAGGCCACGACCCTGGACAGTTTGGGGCGAGGCGTGCCCGTTGGGCGCACCGATGCCCACACGACAGCAAAGCGGACGGCCGTGTCCATTTTCCTGCCCCAAACGGACAAAAAACGGACAAACAGGACGTCTATTTGGGGTCGCGCGTTGGAGTTGGCCTTACGAGTGGCGTCCGTCCTTGTCTGCGTCAATGATACCGGTGCCCCCAACCGATCGACCCATTTTGATCCGCATGATCGGATTTATCTCAACTAATATATTTGCACCATCAACCATAGCTTTTTAGATTGCGCAAATGAAGCTAGAATGAACGTCGGCATGATGGCATCATGCCAAATAAATGCCTCCTAGCCGCAATTCACGTCGCCATACATGCCAACGTACAAAAAGTCGTTTGTCGGCCACAGTTCATGCTGGCATACATGCCAGGATACAAAAAAATCATGGCTGGCCATCCTCGAAGATCAACTCTCTTCGGGATCGTATGCTTGGCCACCTTCGAAGATCAACTCTCTTCGGGATCGTATGCTTGGCCACCTTCGAGGATCAACTCTCTTTGGGATCGTCTGCTTGGCCACCTTCGAAGATCAACTCTCTTCGGGATCGTATGCTTGGCCACCCTCGAAAATCAACTCCTCCATGTATTCATTGTAGGAGGCCGTGTCGTCCGTTGTCGATGCCACCATAGACATATCGGCAAACAGGTTGCGGCCATTTGGAAAATTGCTCGTGGGGATCTTCCGCCACCACGGGCACTGCCGACATGAATTCACCCATTTCCAGCGAGCCGTCCCAAGACAACGTGGTGAAGCGGGTCGCGGATAGTTGTGTTGAGAAAGAAACCGGTATGTTGTCGAGCTGTGCGGCGACTCCGGGAGCGGTGGGCGGGCAGCCCACGAGCCCGTGCTCGCCGCGGAACCCTAGCACGAGGAGGACCTATTGTGTGGCCTTGGCAACGAGGGCATCGCGCTCCGCAACGATGGCCTGGCGTTTAGCGGCTACGACTAGGGCGACGACCTCGGCGGCTTCCTTTTTCTCCGCCTCCTTCCTCCGGGCAGGCCTCTTCGCCGTCTCGGCGGCCGTCACCTCCAAGGTGCGCACCTTCTTCGGCTTCTTTGGGCGCACAACTCAGGCGACCATGTTGTGGACAGTGGCCGCCGGGAAGGGGGCGACGGTGGGGTTGGGCATGTCGGCCATGGCGGGAAGGCGGGAGGGTTTTGGAAGAGAGTGGAGGGAATGGCGCCTTGGTGTGCCACAGACGAACGGGCCTGGGGGAGGACGCCGCGGACGTCTACTGCGTGCTCGAGCGAAAGCAAACTCGACCCAAATTTGGTTCCGAAATCGTCTAAACAAACGAAAATGGACATTTGTCCGTTTGCGCCGACGTGTTGGGCCGCGTTTTTGTCTGGCAGGCTGCATACGAACGATAGGTGGACAAAAGGCCGGGGCGTTGTAGTTGGCCTAGCGTCAACCCATTTGCTTCTCGAGCGTCCGTTTGGGTCGAAACAGACAGAAATCGCGGCCCAACGCGTCGACGCAAACGGAGGAGTGTCTGTTTTTCGTCCGCCGCGACCCATTTTTGGCCCAAATTTGGGCCGGTTTTGCGTAGGCGTGGACGCACGCGTCGTCCGCCCTTGTCCTCTCCCTGGCCCGCCCAATAGTGGAACATCCACCCTCATTTACCCTCTTTCCCCAAAACCCTCCCGCCTGTTCGCCATGGCGGACGGGCCAGCCCCCACCACCGGCTTCCGGCCGCCACGATTGACATAGTGGGCACTGGACCCGTGCGCGCAAATAAGAAGCCCAAGAAGGTATGCACGCCGGAGGAGACGGCCAAGGAGACATCGAAGAGGGCTCGCCAGAGGGCCAAAGAGGTGGAGAAAAAAAGCAACCGCCACCGCCGCTGCGCAACAGCAGGTCACCGTTACGTTATAGAAAATAAGGCCCTCGTCGACAAGGCCAGGCAGCAGGCCCTCATCATGCTAGGGTTCCCACTAGGTGAGCTGGCCACTCTTGCCGCCACCGTGGCCGCGGCGAGCACAACTCATCGGCTTCTAGCTCGCCACGACCGGAGTCGCCACACACCTCCACAATGACGTAGAAGAACGGGTTCCCTCCCCAATACGGCGCATACCGCTTCTCCACCTTGCCTTAGGACCGCTCGCCGGAAGTGAGCATGATCGCACCGGCCATCCGCGTGCCCATGACCATCGACCTCAATGCCACATTGTCGGCCGGTCAGTCATCCACCGGGATGCAGCGGAAACTGAAGGAAATATGCCCTAGAGGCAATAATAAAGTTGTTATTAATATTTCCTTATATCATGATAAATATCTATTATTCATGCTAGAATTGTATTAACCGGAAACTTGATACATGTGTGGATACATAGACAAAACACAGTGTCCCTAGTAAGCCTCTACTAGACTAGCTCGTTAATCAAAGATGGTTAAGTTTCCTAACCATAGACATGTGTTGTCATTTCTGAACAGGATCACATCATTAGAAGAATGATGTGATGGACAAGACCCATCTGTTAGCTTAGCATAATGATCGTTAAGTTTATTGCTACTGCTTTCTTCATGACTTATACATATTCCTTTGACTATGAGATTATGCAACTCCCGAATACCAGATGAATACCTTGTGTGCTATCAAACGTCACAACGTAAATGGGTGATTATAATGATGCTCTACAGATGCGCGTGATGGCCCAATCTACTATAGTGATTTCATGGAGAATATCATTTTCGAGGGTGAACAAGACTACAATGTCGACGACATCCAAAGTCAAGATGACCGCGACCATTTCACCCAAGGCCAAGAATACATGGACGGCCACGGCAACCAAGAAGATACCGACGACCAAGGCGACCAATGGCAAGAAGACACATACGACCAAGAGGAAGAAGATGATGTGCACATCGAGGGGGAGCCATTGTTCACGATGAGCTTGTTAACAAGCCAATGCACAAACCAAGGCAGAAAAACATTCGGGTGGGAGCATACACCAAGGATTATTACAAGTTGATTTGCAAGGCTTAGAAGGAAATTGGACAATACACCAAGGCCGGCGCCGAGCAAAAAGGATCAATGTTTTGGGCTCCATGCGTACTTCCATGAGCATAGGAAGTTCCTGCCCTACAAGTTTGAGAGCAAGTGTGGCGACATGTCAATCGCAAAGAGGTGGGGGTTCATCCAACAAGAATGCAACAAGTTTTGTGCAACCCTTGAGAACATCCAAGGCTGCCCCGTGAGTGGCATAGGCATCAAAGACATGGTACTCCACTCCTACCCTTTGTTCATATGTGTGTATCTTGTTGATTGATGCTTTCAACTCCATTACATATGAATGTATGTTGTTGTCATCATTTTGAATTGTAGGCATTCTAAGCTTTGGAAGCTCTCAAGACCCAACATGGGAACAAGCCATTCACCCTCACCCATTGTTGAATGGTCATTTGTGATTGCCCTGAGTTTAAGGAGCAATATGCCATCCAAAAGAAGAATGGAGAGCGGGCGGCGGTCGTTGAGCATAGTGAAGGTGAGAGGCGGCCAAGGAGGAAGACCAACTCGAAGGTGGATGACAAGCGTGATGCGACCACATTCGCCTTGCAAGAAATTTTGAAGGGGTCTATGACCCAAAAGAAAGCGAGGGAGAAGAGGAAGCAGCAAGAGAAGTAGGATCAAATGAAGGCCTACACCGAGATACAAAAGAAGAAGCGCGAGATCGAGGCGAGCATTGCAACGACAAAAAGCAAAAGAGGCGGCGCTCGCGGTAAAGGCGAAGGAAATGAAGATCATGACGGTCGACTTGACCAAGGTGTCCCAAGAAGAAGGGTTTGATTCGAGAAGAGACAAAAGGAGATGCTCGAGCTAGATGGATGAACTATGGCTGGGGCGCGATCATTTTGTATACCGGCAAGAACTCTGGCCGAGATGCATGAACTATGACTCTTTTTTATGTGCTGGCAAGTGTGCCCACAAGGACTATGATGATTTTTTTTATATTGACATGAATGCCGGCCGCTGGCATGTACGCCGACATGAACTATGGCTGTCGGGCATCGCAAAAATATATGTTTGTTCTAAAAAATTCGGCGGGACAGACGAAATGGATCGGCCGATTGATTGAGTGCAGTGACCGGACTTGGGATGACGTCGACGGTCGGATGGCGTTCCTTCAGCCGACCCAAACCTATAAAAAAGGGCCAAATCCATGTTGTCTGTTTCGTTCTAATTTTTTTTTGCGTCTGTTTGTGTCGGGCCTTGAAGCTGTCCTAACCGTCAGTCCGTTTCGCACGCGCGCATGCTTTTCCTGCTGCTTCTGCTTGTGCTTTACACCGGCTGGAGGAAATGGCACCAAAACAAACCCCGTTTCTAAAATCTACTACTCAAAATGGAAACGACGCCAATCCTACAGAAACGACCCCAGCAAAGTAACTCCCGAACCCGCCTGTAACAAACATTCACGCACCAAACGGCCGGAGTAGTACTATAGTGGCGCCAAAACGGCCGGACCCTACCACCGAGTCGAGGAGCGTTTATCCTCCAGAAGAAAAAAGAAAAAGAGTCGGGGAGCGTTGGAGAAGTTGGATTTGGGCTGGGGAGCGGAAGGCGACAGACAGACCGCCCGCCCGCCCGCCACCGAGTCCCGGCGCCAAAACGGGCCGGACCCTACCCCGCCAGCTCGGCGTTCTGTGGCATAGGGAGGCCACCTCGCCTGTCTAGTTTGACCCACTCCCGCTCCGCTCAGCGCGGCGCCACGCGACCCGACGCGCACGCCATCAACGTCATGGATCCAAGCCCGCGCTTCCACACGCCCGCGACGTGCCCCGCCGCCCACCACCTCATCAGCAACCACCCACCCGCCCGACCCGAGAGAGAGAGTCCATCCCGGCCGACCTGAACCTGGCCGCACGCAACGCAGATCCCCACCCAACCCAACCCAACCACTCGCGCGCGTGAGCGAGCGACCCTGGGACCCGGGCCCGGCCTCCCCGATCGGATCTCATCTCGCGGGCTCCACCGGTCAGCGCCCGTTACGCACGCCGGAGCTGGTCGTACGTGCGACCGTTGCGCCTGCGTTCCACCATAAAACGCACGGCAACGCCCAGGAAAAAGCCGTTTCTAACCCCCGCACACCCACTCGCGCGCGCCAGAAAAATAGTCGCTCGACTCCTCCGGTTAAAACACTCCACCACAGTTCGTTCGAGTTCATATTTTTCATCTTCGGTTGATCTGCAGCTGCAGTGCAGAGTTTTTTGGTTGTGATTCCATTCTGAATCTTCGGAGCCTCTGTTTTTTTTGTAGGTGGAGCCTCTTTTTCATGGATGTAACTGTCTCGGAATGAATCAAGGCAAGGAGGTGTGTTGGGTCGAGGAACATTTTTCATGCAGCCCCCTTTGCTGCCCATAAAGATAAGAAGAAATCGGCAGTGGAACGTAAACCCCATGCGTTATTAGTAGTATTTCTCTGGCGAAAAGTAAAACCCATGCTATTTTAGGCTAGATTGCCAACGCCGAGATCCTCCACCACCTCACCACCCACCTCCTCCTCCAGCTTTGCCGTTCCGGTCCGCGTCCTCCCCCGCGTGGGTGGCCTCGCCTCCCCCACCGGAATCCCCGCCGCGTCGCGGGGGCCGTCGCGGTTGCACGAGAGGCGGAACCGGGGGCCCGGCCCCGATTTCAAGCTGGCCGCCTCCGCCGCCACCGCGCCCCGCTCCGCGTCGCCGTCGATGGCGTCGTCGGGCGGGGACGAGTCGCCGTCGCCGGCCAAGCCCGTGCTCCTGCACGGGGACCTCGACCTCTGGGTCGTCGAGGCGCGGCTGCTGCCCAACATGGACATGTTCTCCGAGCACATCCGCCGCTGCTTCGCTTCCTGCGGCACCGCCTCCTCCTGCGCGCCCAGGCAGCCCCCGCCCAACAGCCGCGGCGTCGGGGAGGCCGGCAGCCGCCGCCACCACCACCGCAGGATCATCACCAGCGACCCCTACGTCACGCTCTCCGTCGCCGGCGCCGTCGTCGCGCGCACCGCCGTCATCCCCAACAGCCAGGAGCCGCGCTGGGACGAGCAGTTCTTCGTGCCGCTCGCGCACCGCGCCACCCTGCTCGACTTCCAGGTCAAGGACAACGACACCTTCGGCGCGCAGCTCATCGGCACCGCCTCCGTCCCCGCCGAACGGGTCCTCGCCGCCGCCGACGAGGTCGAGGAGTGGGTCCCCATCCTCGGCACCAGCGGCAAGACCTACAAGCCCCGCACCGCGCTCTTCATCCGCTACCGCTTCCGCCCCTTCGCCGCCAACCCGGTGTACAGGCGCGGCATCCCCGGGGACCCCGACCAGCAGGGCGTCAAGGACTCCTACTTCCCGCTCCGCCACGGCGGAAAAGTCACGCTCTACCAGGACGCGCACGTCAACGAGGGGGACCTGCCGGACGTCCAGCTCGAGCGGGGGAAGAAGTTCGAGCACAACCAGTGCTGGGAGGACATCTGCCACGCCATACTCGAGGCGCACCATATGATCTACATCGTCGGCTGGTCGATCTACGACAAGGTGAAGCTGGTGCGCGAGCCGTCCTCGTCCAGGGCCCTCCCGGAGGGCGGCGAGCTCACGCTCGGAGAGCTGCTCAAGTTCAAGTCGCAGGAGGGCGTGAGAGTGTGCCTGCTCGTCTGGGACGACAAGACGTCCCATGACAAGCTCTTCATCAAAACGGTGAGGCATTACGATCTGCTTCTGCCTCTAATTTCACTTCACTTCCTAGTTTGGATAGCCGTCGGAAACGTCCCCAGATGCATTTGATGTTGACTTGATTGCGAGGAATTCTTTGGATTTTGTTCCATAGATAGATAGGGATTTATTATTGCGCAGGTTGGTGCATTTGAGTGTTCAGTCAAGTAGTACTTGTTCATATGTTTTTTGAGAGGTTACTTGTTCATAAGTAATTTCCATATTCGTACGAATGTAATAGAGGGTAACAATGAATTCATGACTGTTACAGACTTGCAACAATAAACGGAACCTGGATATTCTTATCCAAGAAAAGCCTGAACCTGGATATATGGCCTGGGAGTGTTCTCTCTGATTCCAGTTTACCATAATCTATGACCATACCTCTTTTCTGAGCTCACACCTCGGCCGTGTTCTCCAAATCTACTAATTAGTGAGCACAGTTTAATTTTTCGATTAAAGGGGCCACATGGCCCGCATTTTCATTCATAAAAGGGTGCACACTGCACAGTTTATGATCCCCATCATAATTCATACTTGCTCTTCCTTTTGATGTCCTGTTATTTAAGGGGTTCTATGTCATAATATCTGAGAGTAAGTCCTCCTTTCTATGCTTTTGCAGGGTGGTGTGATGGGAACGCATGATGAAGAAACTAGAAAGTTTTTCAAGCATTCCTCAGTCATCTGTGTTCTTTCACCTCGATATGCCAGCAGTAAGCTGAGCATTTTCAAACAACAGGCAAGTTCAGGCAGTGTGCTTGTACTTTATTTGTATTTTATTTCTTTGTTGATAGGTTGCAAGTAATTGCTATCATCATTATCCTTAAGCAAGTTAATATTTACTCATGCATCCTCTTTTAGGAGAATTTGAACGTTCTTTAATATCATGATGTGTGTCTTGGTGCCTTATGGATAGTAAATGATGCCAAGTTGACATATAGCTTTATATATGTAAATAAAATCAGGAGGTCACTGTCATGTTGCTTTCAGAATAAGCATCATCTTAGTCTTGTGAATATCTTTTGTATTCTGCAGGCTACTCATATACTCTTTTGTTTTGCCACATTTGGCAATCTTGAACTACTATCTTGCAGGTTGTTGGGACATTGTTTACACACCACCAAAAATGTGTGCTGGTTGATACACAAGCTTCGGGAAACAAGCGGAAAGTTACTGCTTTCATTGGGGGCCTAGATCTTTGTGATGGGCGTTATGATACTCCTCAACATAGGCTTTTTAAAGACCTTGACACAGTATTTGAAAATGATTTCCATAACCCAACATTTTCGGTGAGTTCATCTTTGCCAATATGTTTTACTCTACGCTTATCAAGTTGAAGTCGAGGAAGTAAAGCTTCTGGGAGCTGGTGTCATGTGTGAATGCCTGACTGCCAGAGCTTATCTTGCACCACATTAATCTCATTGAGTTTTAATCTTCCTGTCATCATATGTATTCCCTTGATGCAGGCAGGCGCAAAAGGACCGAGACAACCATGGCATGATTTGCACTGTAAGATTGATGGACCAGCTGCCTATGATGTCTTGAAGAATTTTGAACAACGCTGGAGAAAGGCATCCAAATTCCGTGATCGATTTAGGAAAGTATCTCGCTGGAAAGATGATGCTCTGATAAAGCTGGAGCGTATCTCGTGGATACTTAGTCCTTCCCCTAATGTTCCAAATGATCATGTTAGTTTGCGGGTTTCAAAAGAAGAAGATCCTGAAAATTGGCATGTTCAGGTCTTGGCACCGGTCTTTAAATTGTGCTTATGTCAGTACTTGTGTGAATTCTTGGCAGTGGTTAACATATATTAATTCTTCAGGTATTCCGGTCAATTGACTCGGGCTCTCTAAAAGGATTTCCTAGTGATTGCAAAGAGGCTTCAAAGCAGGTTAGTTTGGCACGTCTTCATTATACTCCTTAGCAATGTTCAATAAATCCACATCTATACTGAAATTTGTGGTGCTGTTTCATCTTTTTCTTTTTTCTTTTTTATTTTGTCCTGTACTATTTGGAACAACGTTCTTCTTGTATAAAGTACTTACCATTTAATGGACTTGTGCAGAATCTTGTGTGCCGAAAGAACCTCATAATTGATAAGAGCATTCACACAGCATATGTCCGGGCAATCAGATCAGCGCAACATTTCATTTATATAGAAAATCAGTATTTTCTTGGTTCTTCGTACGAGTGGCCATCCTATGTGAATTCAGGTTTGGGGTTCTTCCTTTGTATCCTGTCTGAAACTTCGTATCCTGTCTGAAACTTGGAATATTGATTGTTAGGTACAGAATACCTTCCACAGTTGCCTGCATATTCTTCTGCTGGCAAAACAAGGCAAACATGCACCACATGATGCATGGAGAACATAGATTTAGTTTGCTCTTCGTACTTCTATTAGATAGGCCACATTGCAGGGGGAATATGGATTCATTTTGCTTGTCCTGCTTCTATTAGATAGGCCACATTCTTTTTGTTTCATTCGTGCCTTTGTTGCTGTCGGTCCTGTTGTGTAAATTCAACATTGATGTTTAATTTTATGACATGATCTAGACAAACTGGAATTTTGATCCCTTGGGATGTTGCAGGTGCTGACAATCTGATACCAATGGAATTGGCCCTCAAAATTGCAACCAAGATTAGAGCTGGCGAACGGTTTGCAGTTTATGTAGTCATACCAATGTGGCCTGAAGGAGTCCCTACCTCGGCCTCTGTGCAAGAAATTCTTTTCTTTCAGGTAAGCTCTATTTTGTAAAAGCATTATAGCAGCTATTAGGAAACTCCAAATCTGAGATTAGATTTATTGAGATACTGAAATTCCAATCTGAGATTCAGTGAGATATGGAAATCTCATTCGACCTTGTAATTTCAGTCTTCTCCCAATGAATGAATTTCCATTTGAGTGCACGTTGGCATACTCCCTGTCCCTGATGTTTATGCCGTTTTTTTTGTTTTAATACAATATATTACTCTACTTTATGACCAACCCCCTTTGTTTAGCTCAGCGCTATTCTATTCTCGTCTTCGTTTTGGTAAAAAAAATCTCTCACTAGTGTGATCCTTTTTGTTCAGCAGCAGTAAAATTTCATAGAGGCAATGTAGTATGTAATGTCGTTATTGCTGTAAAATCTGCGGAAGTGCAATGCTGATTGTACGCGAATGATGATTACCCCATACATGCCTACCATATTATAAAGAGATCTTCCGATTTGCCCCTTTTGTAAACCTTTAATTGTCCATGCCACTGAAGGCAGGGAATAGCTTTGAAAAATCTAATGAAGATGATACAATAAATCTAATGAAGTTCGATATAGAACCAGGGGTTACAACAGTGCACAGGCTTCGGATGTTTTTTTTTCCTATTATTAAAGGGTTCTCATGGTTCCCATTTTCATTACAAAAGTGCTGTCCTGTACAATCCTATGCTTAACACTATCCCTACATCCCTGATACACAGGCCGTATCATGGGATGTCTAAAGATCTTACTACTAAAAAGCAGTAACAAAACTAAGCATCTGCTAGAATAAGGAAGACCAAAGTTCAAAAGCAACCGAGCTTACAATGACAAGCTTCGGATGCTTTTCACAAATTAGCATGTGAAGTATCCCATAGGCCCTTCCACCACTCCTATGTTCTCCTGCTGGGATCACTTCACCCATGATTCATCAAAATCCATAATCTACACTCATAGTTTTCTGCCTGATGGCTGTTGATACTTGATAGGCTTGATTCTGCAAGAGAGGATATACAGTGAAGAGTGACACAGCTCACTTGTAGGCTTCCCCATAAAAACACAACTCACTTGTAGGCTTGAATAAATAAAAAATACTAATTGTTTGTTCTTTTCTCACAGGCTCAGACAATGGAGATGATGTATGGAGTAATCGCACGAGAGCTCAAGGCCATGAATATTGAGGATGCACACCTTCAAGATTACTTGAACTTTTACTGTCTAGGCAATCGGGAAGAACCGTCAACAGATGGTAGCCCTGAGTCAGATAAATCTACAGATAAAAGTGCAGCGGTAATGTCTTGTTGTATTCTTCATTCCTTCATAGAAAGAATATTTTCTGAAGTTGGTACGTAGTATCATCAGTTTTAAGCGTTGCTTGTCTAGTGGACATTTGGCTAAAGTTCTAGTGGATGTCAAAACATTCAGATAGCTTGCTAGAGAAACCCTGAGGCATCATTGGTTTGGAAAGTTGCTTTCTTACCTTATGTTACCAAAATGTTGGTTTAGCCAACTGTTGGTGCGGTAGGATCTTTATGTTTGCCAATGCCGTTTCAAAAGACTGAAGCAATTACTGTTACATTGATTGAAGTTTTGTTTTGTTTCTATCCTTGATCGTCGTAATTTATAACACCCCCCCCCCCCCTTCTTAAATTGGTCCAAGGAATGTTTTTCTCTTTATGAGTAACATGGTGTATATACGAACGAAGAGTTGGCAAACATAATTTACTCATCATGAGCATTGTTCCAGCTCTTCCTTTCCTAAAAGTTTAATCTGAATTAACACAGTTATTTTAACCCCCCCCCCCCCCCCCTTTGAAAATTGATAGGGCCTGGCTAGAAAACATCGGCGGTTCATGATATATGTTCATGCAAAAGGGATGATTGTAGACGATGAATACGTAATTTTGGGCTCGGCAAACATCAATCAGAGATCCTTGGCTGGCTCGAGAGATACCGAAATCGCAATGGGTGCCTACCAGCCTCATCATGCATGGTCTTCGAAGAAGGGTCATCCTCACGGCCAGGTTCGTGGACTGGCTTTCTCCTTCAGCTTCTTTTTTACTGGTTAACAGCAGAGGTTTCGTTAGAAGTGTTGTAACCTTTGTTTTGCTTGCAGGTGTATGGGTATAGGAACTCCCTCTGGGCAGAACACCTTGGTATGGTTGATGACCACTTCAAGGAACCTTCTAGCCTGGACTGTGTAAGATTAGTGAACCAAATAGCCGAAGAAAACTGGGAAAGATTCGCGTCAGAAGAGATGAAAACGTTGCAAGGGCACCTCCTCAGATACCCAGTGAAGGTAGAGCCCGATGGTAAGATTGTCCCGCTGCCCGACCAAGAATGCTTCCCCGACGTTGGCGGCAAGATCTGCGGCGCTCCGACCTCGCTTCCTGATTCGCTGACGATGTAGCATCACAGTACTGACTTCTCTTCAGGGTCCAATCTGGTTCGTTTGCTCACCTGTAAAACCTCTCTGAATGTCTTGTCTCGCCGACGGATGGTAATCTGTGATCACACATTGTGTGGCGTATAGGGAAAGCACGGGCTGTTCACGGTGTGTTGTAGAGTTGTGCCTTTGTAAGATTTTTTCTACAGTCTGTACATGAGACAGGGCAGGGCAGGGTCATTGATAGTTTTGGACATCTCTACTGCGAACTGTTCACAGCCATTTTTCATTTGGTGTCATGTGTTTTGTGCTGCCAGCTCTTCCCACAGAAAAACCAGGCAAAAACGTTGCAAGGGCCCCCGTGACTCTCTGCTCGTCGCTCCATTGCCGCTCCACCGCGTGAGCAGCATGACGTTCTGGAAAGCTCCTGCGGAACCTCATTTCGAAATGCACCTGCCATGCCATGGTTTTTTACCTGTGTAAAGTGTAGGTTATTGATTCTAAAGTCCTAATGTCGTTGGGTGGCAATGGCATGCAGTCAGTATGCATGTTGTGTTTGAATTAGTTACGTAGCTACGTACAAAGTGAGGATTTTCACCAACCCCCCAGTTTGACAAGCCGGAGTTTCAACTCATTTCTTGGTCGCCAAAGAGTTTACCTTCAAAGAAAACCAATACGTAACAAAAATCTGAAACTGTGCACATTACATGTATCACGAATGGAAGCTGGTAGGGCTTACACAAGTCACGAGTTCACTGCAATTAGTCCAACGACAATCCAAACTTCATCTTCCTCTTCAGTGTATTCATTGTCTGGATCTGCCGGGTTGTAATCTGCATCTAAGAGCTGAGCATTCCCTTCCTCTTCTTCCTCTTGTTCTTCTTCTACCTCTTTTTCATGGGGATGATCTAGTGTTGGCTGATCTGCATGGTCCTGCAATGGCTCATCAACAATGTCATCATTCCACTTCTCTTCTCCTCTTTCTCTTCTTCTGCCTCTTCTTCATGCGGGTTGTAATCTGGATCATCCAAGTCATGAAAGCATCTTCTGACGTACCATGGGTGTTCCTGTACATTTTAAAGGAAACTTGGAGAAGAGTTTGAGTTCTGCAATGTGAAATCCTCTCCGTATGGACTACCCGTAATAAAGCCATTTTGGAAGGAAAGTTTTTCCGGCACCCGGCTGACTTGATATATAAATTGCCCAAATTCTCTAAAGAGGTATGTGCCGGTGGTGCTTGAACTTGCAACGGATGTTCACTTTAGTGTCTGAACTTGAGATATATGTCGAAATGTTTCTAAAACTTGGCTAGGATTCGGACCAAAGACAAGACACTCGTGAGAAAACTATGCTGGACACTCCAACAAGTAGGTATTGCTTGGAAAGATGGCCCCTTGGCACCAATCTATTCCAGAGAAAATGCTCGTGGCCCTTAAATGGCTGCAGCCACTGGCCCATGTTGGACACGTTATTTAAAAAAACCGTAAAACGTCTGTAAATTATAATCACAGTAATACAAATAAAGGTTACCTATTCATGTGTGTATTCATATTATACATAAAACGAGAATAACTAGCTTTTGAAAAATGTTCATGTAACTTTAAAAGTACTCACATATTATTTAAAAAACATTCTATAAATGAAATAATATACATGAATTGAAACAATGTTTGTATAATATGAAACAATACAATTATTTTTAAAATTCCAGTTCATATATATTATTTTAATTGTTCAAACAATTGAGTAATCATACACACATTTTTTAATTTATAAGTATGTTGTTTACTAAAATGTTTGTATAACTAAAAAATATTCGTAATTTAAATTTTTAAATGTTTATATGAGCATTCACTTGTGGATTATATTTACATTACGTAAAAGTTATGCTTATAAGCATTGAGTGAAAGTGTACACCAATGCGTATTCATAAATAATTAGTAAACGTTGTTGTCCATATTTTTGTAGGAGTATAATTGAAATATAAGCCATGCCTGTATCAAAATGTTGTATTCGCTGAAATTATTTTATTAATAAGACACAAATATACGAATGTAAATTTTTATTATTATGATTATGATTTACAGACGTTTTACTTTTTTTTTAAATTACGTGTTCAAAATGGTCCACTGGCTGCAACCAGGGCTCATGCATTTTCTGTCTATAATACCTTAAGGCCGAGGGAGCTAGCTATGCATCAAATCCTATTTGGAGTAGTGGCCAGCACAACTCTCTCTTCATGGCAGGTGGGTAATTTATAGCAACTTGGGGGGTATTTATTATGACGTACGGGCAGAAGTATTAGCCCTTTTATTATTAGGTAAAGATTCTGGAGTCTTCTTTCGATCAATCGTGATATGAAAAACCAACAAGAAGGTGCCAAGTACTTTTCTACTTCTTTTAATGCTTGGTTATATTCACTCATACAAATTATGATATGACTAAAGCCTTACTTCTTAATACTAAATTTTAACTTCAAGTACATCGTGTCTTATTTCAGCACCTGATAATGAATCTTCACTTCTATTTAGGACACCGCTTAGATTATTTCCTATGGATAAAATCTCTTGTTTAATATAATCATTATTCTTACAAACTATAAGATTTCTCCCTTTCGATTCTTCTAACTTCTGTAGAACTAGATCAGTTTTATTTTTCAAACCTGAGTATTTTTCTGCTAACTTTTGATGTTCTCTTAGCAGACTTTCAAAATTTTGGTCTAAATTATCTTACCTTTTCACCCAGGATATATAAAAGTTATGGATGAGATCAACAATTAAATGTAGTTGGCTATGAGAAGTATGCCATGTATGTTCTTCAGAAGGATTTATTATGCACCATATGCTAATATTTTCTATATTAGAAATAACTCTACCTGAACTAACCTCTAAGTTCGAATACTTTAGTCTTTCAATGATTAAAACGCTGGCTGAGATACCAACACATATTAAAATTTTGAAGGACTTGTAAAATCAATGAAGGCGGAAACTGAAAGAAGAAATTCTAAATGAATGAAAAATTTGAAGAACTAAAGAAAGAATATGATCAAAATTATGATTTCAATATTTCTGAGGCAAACCATATGGACATTGCCGGACACTGTCGACCAATTGAATAAAAGAGCTAAGCATAATAATCAAATATAAATTGATATGAATATCAATTATTTGGGCGCGGAGGACTTATAACCAAATTTTGATAAAACATTATCAATACTTGGGCGAGGTAGACCCATACCAATTTTTTTAAATGAATATAATAAATAGACACAACATGAATATTTGTGCAAGAAGCAAACATGCAATATTCGTATCAGGAAAGATTAAGGAGAAGAGTTAAGCTAATCTCCTCAATCAAGACAAGACCCTTCATCCATCTTAAAATATTGAGCCATGCATGAGAGCTAAAATATTCAACCATGCATGGATGACTTATATTGTACTACGAGGCATACAAACGGTGCATGCAAGGCTTGGAATTAAATATCAAGGCAAGAACTGCAATGGAGACAAGAGCTTCCGTCTAAACAAAGATTGTCTGTCAAGACAAGGTTCTCAGTCTGGACAAAATCATCTATCAAGACAAGGATTCTAGCCTAGACAAAATCCTCTATCTGGACAAGGTCTTCAATCCGTGGTCTATGCAAAAGCTTTTAGGCTATAACATTTAGCAAAAAATGAATCTTAATGCTCAAAACAAAAACGCAGTCACGCATCGGAATCATGCATGGCCAGGTTATGCAAACAAAGATGCTTAATTGTGTAGACTAAAAGGCAGATAAAAATGGGGCTATTTCATCAGCTCACACGAAGGAATATGCATGACATTGAAGCCGTTCAAGGCATGTAGTAGTATACCATCCAGAGAAGAGAAGAATAAACTAGTGACCACGTGGTGTCCCTCGCGCACTATAAAAGGAGGACTGAGCGCTGCACAACACCAAACTACAGAGCATCGCAACACCCAAGCACCATAGCCCTCACACTCCTCAGTAGTCATAGTAGTAGCCTCTATCTCCACTTGTAATAAAGCCTTTGAGGCATTGTATCATTCCATGGTGGAGGTAGGCAGAAGGTAGCCTTCTTTTCTCTTTGTAATCCCTTCGGGGTCTCCCAAAAGGGAAAACCGTATGTAAATTATGTTACCGGTACGAAGTAGTTTCGTGTTTCACTTGATCTTTCTATTATGAATTTATGAGATGAGTTCTTACGCTAGGGATCCTATAGGAGAAAGCTCTGTCGATAGTTCTCTGTTTAGCCTGTGTGGTGTCTGTTGAGAACCTTGTAGCTGTAGAGAAGTGTTCCCTTCGGGTGTTAATAAGGGGCGTGCTACGCGTCCACCGGGTGATCTTTTTAAAAGATCGGTCGGGTTGCGAGCCGTCAGATCTGGCACATCGTGCGGCCAACCGATGCCACCACTATGGCAATAGAGGTCTTGTTGCAGATTTTTTTGCAACATAGGTCTTAGTCTGCAACACAGGCCGTGTTGTGGATTTTTTTGCAACGTAAGTGATGTTTCAGATTTTTTTTCCTGTTTTAAGTTTTTTTGCAACATAGATATTGTTGCGGAAGGAATTTTTTGCAACATAAAAGTCGTCGGCGTTGCCGGCAGCACCTCAAGCTTGTTATTCAGAGGCGAGGGCTGCTGCAGCACCTCGAGCTTGGCTCGAGCAGCAGCTCATGGGAGCGCAGCAGCAACACCAATCAAATGGTTGTGCAGTAGCAGCCGCCCGCCCTCGATGTGGGATGGTGAGGAGACGGGAGAGGAGCAAGGGGTAGAGGATTGGGATGGGGGAGCTCTCCACGTAGGAGTCATGGGGAAGAGAGACCTTGGACCGGGAAGATGGCTGGCGAGGAGGAGAGTGCTGCACGGGACGTGTGAGGAAGAAGAATGGGCGAGAAATACACCTGTGGAGGAATCGGTGAAGAGATAAGATTCGATTGTTGCGTGCGTGTGATGAGACACGTGGCTTCCATGGGACGCGACGGATGAATTGGCATGATCCGCCGGCTGAAACGAAGTGTTTCCCATTATATAATGGCTATAATATCAATATGTAACTGTGCAAGTAAGTAAAAATGTTTCTCCCTTGTGGGAAGAATGTTGTAATACTGATTCATGTACAAGTTGGTTCACAACCACTTTTATTTGGTGCTACTGCTATGTGTTTTGTGGAGCCAACTATTTGCACAAAAGGATGTCCGATATCTAGTGAAAAATCAGCCAAAAACTATTCGAGTTGTCGAGCAAGAAGAAGCGCTAGTCCCTCTCCCACCATCCTCGATCTCTCTCAGCATCCCGTCTCTATCCTCGTCGCTCCATTGCCACTCCGGCCGTGGCGCCACCGTCTCCCAATCCCAGAGCCCCTTGTTCGGTACATGACCATGCCTGAGAAGCACGACGTCTCGCAGCGCTGTGCACACGCGCGTGAGGAACCTCACGAAGTGCACCTGCCTCGGCGTCCCCTCGAAGCCACCTACCACCACCTCTCCTAGCCGGGAGTGCTTGAACTTCAGCGACGGCGCCCACCGGATCAGCTTACCGGTCACGACCCCGGTGCCAGAGTCATCGCCATCGATGTGAATGTGCATCATCTCGAGGAAAGGCGCGGCCTCGAGGATGTAGCGCGTCCACGTGATGTCCCACGATGATGGCATGTCCGCCACGAGCAACCTCTTCAGCTTGCCCAATGGCGGCATGTCGCCGAGAGACCGTAAGATCCACATGTCTGGCCCGGTGAACCGGAGGACGAGGTCCTCTAAGCTCGTGAGGCCGCTCAAGAATCTGCTGAGAGGGTGCATTTTCCGTACGCCATGCAACACGAACTCCGGAGTTATGGCGTCAGCGTCCTCGTCGTGGCTGAGGCTGAGGCGCGCCAAGCGCGGCACCGAGCCGAACTTGAGCTCGAGGGGAGCGCCCATACATGCCAGCCTCTCAAGCCTCGGCAAGGCGCGCAGATCGATCACTCTGAGCGTGAGGCTGGTGAGCTCGAGGAACAGCTCTGTGATCCGCGAGCCGGGCGCGTCTATGGTGAAGGACCTCCCGTCGCACTCACAACCACATGACCTTAGGTGCAGCACCTCCAGCGCTGGGCATGCCCGGATGACAGACTGGTATATGCGGCCGCGCGTGGACCTCGGCATGTCTTGCAAGACGAGCATGGTGAGCGCGCTGAACGCGTGTGCCGGAGCTGGCGACGGGTTTGCGTCCAATCTGAAGACGTGCGGGGTGCAGTTTGTGAGCTTTAGCCTCTTCAGCTTCACGCCGCCGCCGCAGTTGGGTAAATGGATGTCCAAGTAACGGTGGGGGAAGCTGTAGCTCGGGGCGCGGTGACGTCCATCGGAGTTGAGGACGACGATCTCAAGGTCTTCTACTCCCCGGCGGCCAACGGCCGTGGCAATGAGGCGATTCAAGGTTCCACGGTTGTGGGTGGGGAAAATCTCAAGGCTCACCCTGTGCACGTGCCGGCAAGGCTCGGCGCCGTCGTCTGTGTCCAGGAAGCCGCCGAGTGAGTCGGCCAACGAGCGCATGGCGCGGCGCTCGTATCGGCCTAGGACGAGGTCGACCTTCTTGAGTTCAATATAGGCGCGGCGGTTCAGGGCGCGGATATGGCGCCGGAAGTACCGACGGTAGCGCTCCGGGAGGGCGTTGCGGACCTTAAACTCGAGCGCAGGGAGCTCGCGTAGGAGGAGGGCCCAACGCTTGGAGAGCGCGGCCGTGCCGAGCGCAGAGCGGGTGTCGAGGCGGCGGATCACGAGGCGGAGCACGTCGTCGGGGAGTGCGTCGAGGCGGTCCTCCTCGCCGGCGGACGAGCAGAGCGCGGGCGGCCGGTCATGCGCGAACAGGGGCGCGTCCAGTTCCATGTCGATCCGGCGAGACTGGTCGCCTCGTGAACTCATGGCGCTCGATCGATCGGTGCAACTATGGCAACCTGAGATCGAACAGGCTACACTGAGATTATAATCATTATATGGAGGCATATACATACACACACACACACATATATATATATATATGGAAAGGAACTCGATGAAAAAGAGGACGGGGCCGAGTTCGTGTAGGGTTATATATGGAAAGGAACTCGATGAAAAAGAGGACGGGGCCGAGTTCGTGTGGGGTTCGGTTTCTCGAACCAAACATGGCCCACGTGCATAGGTCATCTTAGCTCGGCAGTAAAAAAAAATTTGAATCTTGTAAAGCTTTATTATTGCGTCACAATATTGGTAGGGACGAATACAAAATCTCTGGGCTGGCCTAATCAAATATGGCGGTCAAACCATACAGATAAAGCATACTTTGCGAATTATGAGCCTCCACATTCAAGGTCCTATACTCATGACTAAAGATACATGAAGAAAAACTACTAGCTCTAGCTTTAATCTCTTGAATTATGGCACCAAAAGTTGCACAACTCCCTTGCTTGATCGCATCAATGGCCACCTTGCAGTCTGACGCGATGGACATATTGTTTATAGAGAGATCTTCAGCAAGAGCAAGAGCCTCTCTAATTGCCAATGTCTCCAAAATCTGAGGATCAAAAATGTTGCTGAAGACAAGTGCCGAAGCTCCCAATAATCCTCCTGTTTCACCTCTGCATATGGCCCCAACAACGCCAAACCTCCCTGTCCTAGATACGGTTGCGTCCACATTGGTTTTCATGTGCTCGGGGGTGGCAAAATCCACGCCCTTGTCCTTTTTGTCGACAACACAAGTGGCATGTCCTCCTTTTTCTGCAAAAACTCAATACCCGTCAGGTATGACTTGATGAACTTGTCAATTCCAAAAGGAGTTTGATAAATGTCCTCATGTATCGTCTTCCGACGCGCACTCCAAATGGCCCATAGTGTTACAGTCATCAAAAGGAATTGATCCGGTGGGAGGGACTCACTCATTGAAAAGAGCCAAAGCTTAGCATATGTCTGCGTGGTCATGGTCATGTGCTCGACCAGCTCCGCGTTCGACAATGCCCAAACACAGCGAGAGGCGCTGCATTCCAGCAGGGCATGGCGCCAATTTTCGAGCGCGCCACACAGGGGGCATAGGCAGGTCGTTGACATGTTACGATGGAGGAGAACATCCCCCGTTGGGAGCGAATGTTGGGCCAAACGCCATGCAAAAAACCTCAGCTTGGGTGGTACTGTGATCTTCCAAAGTGATAGCCACCCCTTGGATTCAGCTTCTAAATTTGATGGGTCCTCTCTTTCTTCCAGCCAAGCCTCACGACTGATCTTGGTTTTGAGGACCATTCTATATGCTGATCGGACGGAGAAGCGGCCCTTAGGATCCTCATGCCAAGCCCAGAAATCATCAACCTGCCGCGAGCAAAGTATGATTTGTAAAATTGCCTCCACATCAACAGGAAGGAATACCTGTCGGATTATTTCCTCTCGCCATGAAGCCATGGAGTGATCAATTAATTCGGAGACCATCTGTGGGGGATTGGTAACTAGGGACGGAAGAGGTTTCATCACCCCGTTCCTCGGTATCCAACTATGTGACCAAATGCTCGTTGCTTTCCACCCAAGATGGCGCGCCATACCTGGGAGGGATGCGACCCCAACTCTGCCTCCAGAATAGAGCAATTAGGAAAATATGCAGCTTTAAGGATTCTGGCACTCAACGATGATGGCTCGTTCATGATTCACCGGACCTGTCGTGACAGTAGGGCCAGGTTGAAGATCTCTATATCCCGGAATCCGAGGCCTCCCAAATTCCTGGGTCTTGTCATCAAGTCCCATGCTACCCAGCAGGGTTTGCGTTTACCTCTCTTACTTCCCCACCAAAACTGTCGTATGATTGAAGTCACAGTCTCACAAAGGCCTCTAGGCAGTCTGAAGCAAGACATAGAAAACACTGGAATAGCTTGGGCCACTGATTTAATAAGCACCTCCTTTCCTGCCGCTGACAAAAGCTTTTCCATCCAACCTTTTACCTTCTCCCAAAGTCTATCGCACAGGTACTTGAAAGTACAATTCCTTGACTGCCCAACATTTGTAGGCATGCCCAGATACTTGTCACTCAGAGATTCATTTTGAACATTAAGAATGTTTTTCATCTCCTGTCTAAGGCTCTCAGGACACCCTCTACTGAAAAAGATAGAAGATTTATCATGGTTGACTCGCTGTCCTAAAGCTAAACAATATTTATCCAGTAGATTTGAAACCTCATTTGCCCCCTGAGTACTAGTCTTAAAAAGCAGCAGGCTGTCATGTGCAAACAAAATGTGATTCACTGCCGGAGCCGTGGGGGCCACCTTTATTCCACCAAGCACTGATGACTGAGAATTGTGTTTTAGGAGGCACGAAAGGCCCTCTGCTGCAATCAAGAAAAGGTAAGGAGAAATAGGATCTCCGTGCCGAATACCTCTTGGTGGATTAAAACTCTCCAACTTTTCACCATTAAACATGACTGAGAAGGATACTGAAGTGATCATGCTCATTACCGTATCAATCCACTGAGTCGCAAAACCAAGTTTTCCAATAATGGCCTTGAGGTAAGGTCACTCTAGCATGTCATAGGACTTCATCATATCCAACTTGAGTGCACAAAAACTGTTAGATTTTGAATTATTCCTCTTCATAAAATGTAAGGATTCATAAGCACATATGATGTTATCAGCAATTAACCTTTCCGGGACAAACGCCGACTGTTCATCCAATATAATATCTGGTATAGTATCAACTTTAACCTGTTGGCTACCACCTTTGAAGCAATCTTATAAAGCACATTGTAAAGACTAATTGGCCTGAATTGGGTTAAGAGAGTGGGGTTCGTTACCTTGGGTATTAATACCAGAGTAGCGAAAATCCATCTCTGCACCCGAGCTCATCTGCACCCGCACTGACGAAAAAAATCAAAACAAATACTAGAAAAATTCAAAAAATTCCAATTTTTTTTGTGGTAGAAAATTTGTTGCGTGAGACCCGCTCCAAATTTCAAGTCATTTGGTTATATGAGCAGCTCCCAGCAAAAAATACAAATTGGGGGTCTGTAAAAATGTTTACCGTTCATGTACTGTTTTGACCCGATTTATCTTTTTTGCTGAGAGCTGCTCAGACGTCCAAATGACTTGAAATTTGGAGCGGGTCTCATGCATCAGATTTTCTACCACACAAAAAAATTGGAATTTTTTGAATTTGTTTTGTATTTTTTATGATTTTTTTCTAACCGGGTGCAGATGAGCCTGGGCACCGAAACGCCCTACTCCCAGAGTAGTGTCATTTATACATGCCGCACTCTCTTCACCTTTTACTATCCGGAGAACCGCTTTGGTTACCTCCTCCCCACATATGTCCCAATGACGCTGGTAAAAGTGTGCAGGAAAGCCATCTGGACCTGGAGCCTTCGTGGGGAACATCTGAAATAGTGCATGCTTGACCTTGTCGGCAGTGTAAGGGGCGCATAGGGCAATATTCATCTCATGGGTAACTTTCTGTGGCACATGTTGAAGGACATCATCAACCCCCCGCACTCCCTCTGAAGAATACATATTGCGGTAGAAGTCTGTTACCATCTGTTTCAGCTCCGCCGGATCATCTGTGTGTATACCCATAGCATTAGAGAGCGCCCTAATCATGTTTTTCTTCCTCCTCATATTAGCTCTCATGTGAAAAAACTTTGTGTTTCTGTCACCCGCAGCCAACCATGATCCTTGATCTTTGTCTCCACATGATTTCCTCCCTATGGTAAAGCTCGACGAGTCGTTCGTTTAATTTCAGCTCATTATGATTCAGAGAGGTCTGAGTGGGAGCATTACGAGCCTTTCTAGATCGGACTTAGCTTTCTTGATTTCCTTCCTAGCACTCCCAAACGTGTTAGTATTCAATGCCACGAGATTCTTGGAAAAGGCAGCAAGCTTACTGCGCAACCCCTCAACTCCTAGCTCGCCCGGGGTCTCACTCCAACCAGCATTGATAGTGTCCTGCCATGATTTGTGTGCCTCTCACATGACCTCGTAGCGGAAGCATGGTTTTGGCCAAGGCACACTATCTTCGAACTATAACAATATCGACCCATGATCAGATGATGCGGATGTGATATGAGTCACGCTCGCCGTTGGGAACCTGCAACCCATTCAGACGTTGCCAGCGCGCGGTCCAGTCTAACACGGGTGTAGGAGCCCCCCCCCCCCCCGCGCGACTTTCTTCTCAAACGTCGAGAACCTGCCCTGACAGCCTAGGTCCATCAACATGCAAACGTCAACTGTGTCTCTAAAACCATGGATCTGGGCATTGCTTTGGTTCACAACCCCCTCGTGTTCATCCGGACGTAAAACTTTGTTAAAATCCCCCATGCACATCCCAGGAAGGGAGTTGTAAGTGGCCAACCCTTTCGTAAGATCCCATGTTTGATGTCTTAGGTGAGTTTGGGCCTCCCCATACAGACATGTTAATCTCCACGTGTCTCTTTGGTTCTCATCAATCTTCGCATCAATACGATAGACAGAGTCACCCAAGATCTCAACCTTAATATTATTATTCCAAAAAATTCCAATTCCACCACTTCTACCTTGACTATCAATAGCATAAGGATTATCATAACCCAAAGTACCAGCTAGAGATTCTACATGTGCTCCTTTAATTTGTGTTTCAATGATACACAGCATGGTAGGGGCAAACTTCCTCGTGAATTCGCGAAGCTCTCGAATTGCCGTAGGTTTGCCCGCACCACGGCAGTTCCAACATAGAGCACTCATTGGGCCCGGCGGCGCTCCTCGAAGGAGCCCGCCAAATTTTTCACAGCACCATTCACTCCATCATTTCCATCCCTGTTTACCCTAGACCTCTTCGGGTCTCTCTGTGGAGGGGGGCTTGCAAGTGTACTACCCGCCGGCACAATGGCCACCTGAAGTTCACTAGGGTTTACATTCTGCGCCGTCACAGGTGATAGCTGGTTCTTATCCTTCTCCTGGCTATCCAATATTTTCCTGCTTAGTTCTTCCATGTCAACATCTTTGCCATGAGCAGTCTGGTCCACAGAGTGTACTTTTCCTCCCTCACCAAAAACCTGGTAGCCATGATCCTTATTCTCATCAAACCGTCCACCAGGGCGGCCTCCATCCGAGTGCGCACCCGAACGGCCTGCGACACGGCCACCCCGTCTTCCACCTCGACGGACACGGCCCTCTCCAGCACCTCGTCCATTGCACAAAAACCAATCAGCCCTGAGGTCCTTAAAGACCAATGCCGATGGAGGATGAACTCCGTTCCCATGCTCCTTGAATAAGTGGCCAAGCATACCACAAACCGCACACCAATCCGGCAACCTTTCATATTTTACTCTATAGATCTGCCTTTCACCACCTCTTAACATGGACACCGCGTTCTTCAATGGCTTAAAGACATTGATTCGCACCCAAACGCGATAGAAATTTCCAGTGAAGTCATGTGACATTGATTCTGCAAAAAACACCTCCCCAACCTTGGCTGCGAGCTGTGGCACTAGATGAGCGTATAAATCTAGAACATAATGGATTTGGATCCATATATCGATCGTCTCAAGCTTGATCGTGGATGGTTTTGTAATCCCGACATACGGTGCTAGTATCACCGCATCTCCTCTAAAGTTCCATGGTCCATCCTGCATGACCCTCTCCCAGTCCCCCAAGCAAGAGAATTGAACAGAATAGAGGTTATCCTCAAGAGGCCTGAACTTCGCCTGTTGCGCTATGTCCCATGCCGCACGCATGTTTCTGAAAAACCAAGTCTGACTATAGGTCTTGCTAGTGTTGACCTGAGCCAGCGTGATCCATCTTGATTCCAATGGCGACGCTTCTTTCTCATCAAAGACCACATCATCCAAGTCCTCTTCATTCAGCCCAAGTTCCTGCATCATGTGTTCCACCTCGCGGGCCCCCGATGAGCCTGAGGCTCCACCAGACGTCATGTAGATCTCTTACCCGATGCGCTAAACAGATCAGGTGATTCGGGGGAACCCTAGACTCCGCCGCGACCCGAGGACAAAACTGTTGGGGAACGTAGTAATTTCAAAAAATATCCTACGCACACACAGGATCATGGTGATGCATAGCAATGAGAGGGGAGAGTGTGTCCACGTACCCTCATAGACTGAAAGCGGAAGCATTAGCACAACGCGGTTGATGTAGTCGTACGTCTTCACGATCCGACCGATCAAGTACCGAACACACGACACCTCCGAGTTCTGCACACGTTCAACTCGATGACGTCCCTCGAACTCCGATCCAGCCGAGCTTTGAGGGAGAGTTCCGTCAGCACGACGGCGTGGTGACGATGATGATGTTCTACCGACGCAGGGCTTCGCCTAAGCACCGCTACGATATTATCGAGGTGCACTATGGTGGAGAGGGGCACCGCACACGGCTAAAAGATCCAAGAGATCAATTGTTCTGTCTACGGGGTGCCCCTCTCCTCCGTATATAAAGGGGGGAGGAGGATAGGGCCGGCCAAGGGGAGTGGCGCGCCCAAGGGGGGCAATCCTACTCCAAGTAGGTTTGGCCCCCACCCCTTTCCTATTCCAAGTAGGAAAAGGGGGAAGGAGGAGGTGGAGAGAAGGAAGGAGAAGGGGGGCCGCCGCCCCCTTCCCTTTCCCAATTCGGATTGGGGCAAGTGGGCCGCGCGCCACCTCCTGGCCTCCCTCTCCCCTTTCCACTAAGTCCCATAAGGCCCAATAGCTTCCCCGGGGGGGGGGGGGTGGTTCCGGTAACCCCCGGTACTCCGATAAATGTCCGAAACCTTCCGGAACCATTCCGGTGTCCAAACATAGTCGTCCAATATATCAATCTTTACGTCTCGACCATTTCGAGACTCCTCGTCATGTCCGTGATCACATCCGGGACTCCGAACTACCTTCGGTACATCAAAACACATAAACTCATAATATAACAGTCATTGAACTTTAAGCGTGCGGACCCTACGGGTTCGAGAACTATGTAGACATGACCGAGACACGTCTCCGGTCAATAACCAATAGCGGAATCTGGATGCTCATATTGGCTCCTACATATTCTATGAAGATCTTTATCGGTCAAACCGCATAAGAACATACGTTGTTCCCTTTGTCATCGGTATGTTACTTGCCAGAGATTCGATCGTCGGTATCTCAATACCTAGTTCAATCTCGTTACCGGCAAGTCTCTTTACTCGTTCCGTAATACATCATCTCGCAACTAACTCGTTAGTCACAATGCTTGCAAGGCTTATAGTGATGTGCATTACCGAGAGGGCCCAGAGATACCTCTCCGACAATCGGAGTGACCAATCCTAATCTCGAAATACGCCAACCCAACAAGTACCTTCGGAGACAGCTGTAGAGCACCTTTATAATCACCCAGTTACGTTGTGACGTTTGGTAGCACACAAAGTGTTCCTCCAGTAAACGGGAGTTGCATAATCTCATAGTCATAGGAACATGTATAAGTCATGAAGAAAGCAATAGCAGAATACTAAACGATCAAGTGCTAAGCTAACGGAATGGGTCAAGTCAATCACATCATTCTCCTAATGATGTGACCCCGTTAATCAAATGACAACTCATGTCCATGGCTAGGAAACATAACCATCTTTGATTAACGAGCTAGTCAAGTAGAGGCATACTAGTGACACCCTGTTTGTCTATGTATTCACACAAGTATTATGTTTCCGGTTAATACAATTCTAGCATGAATAATAAACATTTATCATGATATAAGGAAATAAATAATAACTTTATTATTGCCTCTAGGGCATATTTCCTTCAGTCTCCCACTTGCACTAGAGTCAATAATCTAGATTACACAGTAATGATTCTAACACCCATGGAGCCTTGGTGTTGATCATGTTTTGCTCATGGAAGAGGCTTAGGCAACGGGTCTGCAACATTCAGATCCGTATGTATCTTGCAAATTTCTATGTCTCCACCTGGACTTGATCCCGGATGGTGTTGAAGCGTCTCTTGATGTGCTTGGTTCTCTTGTGAAATCTGGATTCCTTTGCCAAGGCAATTGCACCAGTATTGTCACAAAATATTTTCATTGGACCCGATGCACTAGGTATGACACCTAGATCAGATATTAACTCCTTCATCCAGACTCCTTCATTTGCTGCTTCCGAAGCAGCTATGTACTCCGCTTACGTAGATCCCGCCACAATGATTTGTTTAGAACTGCACCAACTGACAGCTCCACCGTTCAATGTAAATACGTATCCGGTTTGCGATTTAGAATCGTCTGGATCAGTGTCAAAGCTTGCATTGATGTAACCTTTTACGACTAGCTCATTGTCACCTCCATAAACGAGAAACATATCCTTAGTCCTTTTCAGGTATTTCAGGATGTTCTTGACCGCTGTCCAGTGATCCACTCCTGGATTACTTTGGTACCTCCCTGCTAAACTTATAGCAAGGCACACATCAGGTCTGGTACACAACATTGCATACATGATAGAGCCTATGGCTGAAGCATAGGGAACATCTTTCATTTTTCTCTCTATCTTCTACAGTGGTCGGGCATTGAGTCTGACTCAATTTCACACCTTGTAACACATGCAAGAACCCTTTCTTTGCTTGATCCATTTTGAACTTCTTCAAAACTTTGTCAAGGTATGTGCTTTGTGAAAGTCCAATTAAGCATCTTGATCTATCTCTATAGATCTTGATGCCCAATATATAAGCAGCTTCACCGAGGTCCTTCATTGAAAAACTCTTATTCAAATATCCTTTTATGCTATCCAGAAATTCTATATCATTTCCAATCACCAATATGTCATCCTCATATAATATTAGAAATGCTACAGAGCTCCCACCCACTTTCTTGTAAATATAGGCTTCTCCAAAAGTCTGTATAAAACCATATGCTTTGATCACACTATCAAAACATTTATTCCAACTCCGAGAGGCTTGCACCAGTCCATAAATGGATCGCTGGAGCTTGCACACTTTGTTAGCTCCCTTTGGATCGACAAAATCTTCCGGTTGCATCATATACAACTCTTCTTCCAGAAATCCATTCAGGAATGCAGTTTTGACATCCATTTGCCAAATTTCATAATCATAAAATGCGGCAATTGCTAACATGATTCGGACAGACTTAAGCATCGCTACGGGTGAGAAAGTCTCATCGTAGTCAATCCCTTGAACTTGTCGAAAACCTTTTGCAACAAGTCGAGCTTTGTAGACAGTAACATTACCGTCAGCGTCAGTCTTCTTCTTGAAGATCCATTTATTCTTAATGGCTTGCCGATCATTGGGCAAGTCAACCAAAGTCCACACTTTGTTCTCATACATGGATCCCATCTCAGATTTCATGGCCTCAAGCCATTTCGCGGAATCTGGGCTCACCATCGCTTCTTCATAGTTCGTAGGTTCGTCATGGTCTAGCAACATAACCTCCAGAACAGGATTACCGTACCACTCTGGTGCGGATCTCACTCTGGTTGACCTACGAGGTTTGGTAGTAACTTGATCTGAAGCTTCATGATCAATATCATTAACTTCCTCACAAATTGGTGTAGGTGTTACAGGAACCGGTTTCTGTGATGAACTACTTTCCAACAAGGGAGCAGGTACAGATACCTCATCAAGTTCCACTTTCCTCCCACTCACTTCTTTTGAGAGAAACTCCTTCTCTAGAAAGGATCAAATTTAGCAACAAAAGTCTTGCCTTCAGATCTGTGATAGAAGATGTACCCAACAATTTCCTTTGGGTATCCTATGAAGACACATTTCTCCGATTTGGGTTCGAGCTTATCAGGTTGAAGCTTTTTCACATAAGCATCGTAGCCCCAAACTTTAAGAAACGACAACTTTGGTTTTTTTGCCAAACCACAGTTCATAAGGCGCCGTCTCAACGGATTTTGATGGTGCCCTATTTAACGTGAATGCAGCCGTCTCTAAGGCATAACCCCAAAATGATAGCGGTAAATCAGTAAGAGACATCATAGATCGTACCATATCTAGTAAAGTACGATTACGACGTTCGGACACACCATTACGCTTGGTGTTCCGGGTGGCGTGAGTTGCGAAACTATTCCGCATTGTTTCAAATGTAGACCAAACTCGTAACTCAAATATTCTCCTCCACGATCAGATCGTAGAAACATTATTTTCTTGTTACGGTGATTTTCCACTTCACTCTGAAATTCTTTGAACTTTTCAAATGTTTCAGACTTATGTTTCATTAAGTAGATATACCCATATCTGCTTAAATCATCTGTGAAGGTGAGAAAATAACGATATCCGCCGCGAGCCTCAACATTCATCGGACCACATACATCTGTATGTATGATTTCCAACAAATCTCTTGCTCGCTCCATAGTTCCGGAGAATGGCGTTTTAGTCATCTTGCCCATGAGGCACGGTTCGCAAGTACCAAGTCATTCATAATCAAGTGGTTCCAAAAGTCCATCAGTATGGAGTTTCTTCATGCGCTTTACACCAATATGACCTAAACGGCAGTGCCACAAATAAGTTGCACTATCATTATCAACTCTGCATCTTTTGGCTTCAATATTATGAATATGTGTATCACTACTATCGAGATTCAACAAAAATAGACCACTCTTCAAGGGTGCATGACCATAAAAGATATTACTCATATAAATAGAACAACCATTATTCTCTGATTTAAATGAATAACTGTCTCGCATCAAACAAGATTCAGATATAATGTTCATGCTCAACGCTGGCACCAAATAACAATTATTCAGGTCTAAAACTAATCCCGAAGGTAGATGTAGAGGTAGCGTGCTGACCGCGATCACATCGACTTTGGAACCATTTCCCACGCGCATCGTCACCTCGTCCTTAGCCAATCTTCGCTTAATCCGTAGTTCCCGTTTCGAGTTGCAAATATTAGCAACAGAACCAGTATCAAATACCCAGGTGCTACTGTGAGCATTAGTAAGGTACACATAAATAACATGTATCATATACCTTTGTTCACCTTGCCATCCTTCTTATCCGCCAAATACTTGGGGCAGTTCCGCTTCCAGTGACCAGTCTGTTTGCAGTAGAAGCACTCAGTCTCAGGCTTAGGTCCAGACTTGGGTTTCTTCTCCTGAGCAGCAACTTGCTTGCTGTTCTTCTTGAAGTTCCCCTTCTTCTTCCCTTTGCCTTTTTTCATGAAACTGGTGGTCTTGTTGACCATCAACACTTGATGCTCCTTTTTGATTTCTACCTCCGCAGCCTTTAGCATTGCGAAGAGCTCGAGAATTGTCTTATCCATCCCTTGCATGTTATAGTTCATCACGAAGCTCTTGTAGCTTGGTGGCAGTGATTGAAGAATTCTGTCAATGACGCTATCATCCGGAAGATTAACTCCCAGTTGAATCAAGTGATTGTTATACCTAGACATTCTGAGTATATGCTCATCGACAGAACTATTCTCCTCCATCTTGCAGCTGTAGAACTTATTGGAGACTTCATATCTCTCAATCCGG
This sequence comes from Triticum aestivum, assembly GCF_018294505.1. Taxonomy (NCBI): domain Eukaryota; kingdom Viridiplantae; phylum Streptophyta; class Magnoliopsida; order Poales; family Poaceae; genus Triticum; species Triticum aestivum. Next base: position 432,776,787 of record NC_057808.1, read on the forward strand.
GCATTTGCTTGAAATATTAACTTCAACTCCTGGAACATCTCATATGCTCCATGACGTTCAAAACGTCGTTGAAGTCCCGGTTCTAAGCCGTAAAGCATGGCACACTGAACTTCGAGTAGTCATCAGCTTTGCTCTGCCAGACGTTCATAACATCTGATGTTGCTCCTGTAGCAGGTCTGGCACCTAGCGGTGCTTCCAGGACGTAATTCTTCTGTGCAGCAATGAGGATAATCCTCAAGTTACGGACCCAGACCGTGTAATTGCTACCATCATCTTTCAACTTTGCTTTCTCAAGGAACGCATTAAAATTCAACGGAACAACAACACGGGCCATCTATCTACAATCAACATAGACAAGCAAAATACTATTCAGGTACTAAGTTCATGATAAATTTAAGTTCAATTAATCATATTACTTAAGAACTCCCATTGAGATAGACATCCCTCTAATCATCTAAGTGATCACGTGATCCAAATCAACTAAACCATGTCCGATCATCATGTGAGATGGAGTAGTTTCAATGGTGAACATCACTATGTTGATCATATCTACTATATGATTCACGCTCGACCTTTCGGTCTCAGTGTTCCGAGGCCATATCTGCATATGCTAGGCTCGTCAAGTTTAACCTGAGTATTCCGCGTGTGCAACTATTTTGCACCCGTTGTATTTGAACGTAGAGCCTATCACACCCGATTATCACGTGGTGTCTCAGCACGAAGAACTTTCGCAACGGTGCATACTCAGGGAGAACACTTTTATCTTGAAATTTAGTGTGAGATCATCTTATAATGCTACCGTCAATCAAAGCAAGATAAGATGCATAAAAGATAAACATCACATGCAATCAATATAAGTGATATGATATGGCCATCATCATCCTGTGCTTGTGATCTCCATCTCCGAAGCACCGTCATGATCACCATCGTCACCGGCGCGACATCTTGATCTCCATCGTAGCATCGTTGTCGTCTCGCCAATTTATGCTTCTACGACTATCGCTACCGCTTAGTGATAAAGTAAACCATTACATGGCGATTGCATTGCATAGAATAAAGCGACAACCATATGGCTCCTGCCAGTTGCCGATAACTCGGTTACAAAACATGATCATCTCATACAATAAAATTTAGCATCATGCCCTGACCATATCACATCACAACATGCCCTGCAAAAACAAGTTAGACGTCCTCTACTTTGTCATTGCAAGTTTTACGTGGCTGCTACGGGCTGAGCAAGAACCGTTCTTACCTACGCATCAAAACCACAACGATAGTTCGTCAAGTTAGTGTTGTTTTAACCTTCTCAAGGACCGGGCGTAGCCACACTCGGTTCAACTAAAGTTGGAGAAACTGACACCCGCCAACCACCTGTGTGCAAAGCACGTCGATAGAACCAGTCTCGCGTAAGCGTACGCGTAATGTCGGTTCGGGCCGATTCATCCAACAATACCGCCGAACCAAAGTATGACATGCTGGTAAGCAGTATGACTTGTATCGCCCACAACTCACTTGTGTTCTACTCGTGCATATAACATCCACGCATAAAACCTGGCTCGGATGCCACTGTTGGGGAACGTAGTAATTTCAAAAAATTTCCTACGCACACACAGGATCATGGTGATGCATAGCAACGAGAGGGGAGAGTGTGTCCACGTACCCTCGTAGACCGAAAGCGGAAGTGTTAGCACAACGCAGTTGATGTAGTCGTACGTCTTCACGATCCGACTGATCAAGTACCGAACGCACGGCACCTCCGAGTTCTGCACACGTTCAACTCGATGACGTCCCTCGAACTCCGATCCAGCCGAGCTTTGAGGGAGAGTTCCATCAGCACGACGGCGTGGTGACGATGATGATGTTCTACCGACGCAAGGCTTTGCCTAAGCACCGCTACGGTATTATCGAGGTGGACTATGGTGGAGAGGGGCACCGCACACGGCTAAAAGATCCAAGAGATCAATTGTTGTGTCTATGGGGTGCCCCTCTCCTCCGTATATAAAGGGGGGGGGGAGGAGAGGGCCGGCTAAGGGGAGAGGCGCGCCCAAGGGGGGGCAATCCTACTCCAAGTAGGTTTGGCCCCCCCTTTCCTATGCCCTTCCAAGTAGGAGAAGGGGGAAGGAGGAGGTGGAGAGAAGGAAGGAGAAGGGGGGCCGCCGCCCCCTTCCCTTTCCCAATTCGGATTGGGGCAAGTGGGCCGCGCGCCACCTCCTGGCCTCCCTCTCTCCTTTCCACTAAGTCCCATAAGGCCCAATAGCTTCCCCCCGGGGGGGGAGGGGGGGTGGTTCCGGTAACCCCCGGTACTTCGATAAATGTCCGAAACCTTCCGGAACCATTCCGGTGTCCAAACATAGTCGTCCAATATATCGATCTTTACGTCTCGACCATTTCGAGACTCCTCGTCATGTCCGTGATCACATCCGGGACTCCTCACTACCTTCGGTACATCAAAACACATAAACTCATAATATATCCGTCATTGAACTTTAAGCGTACGGACCCTACGGGTTCGAGAACTATGTAGACATGACCGAGACACGTCTCCGGTCAATAACCAATAGTGGAACCTGGATGCTCATATTGGCTCCTACATATTCTACGAAGATCTTTATCGGTCAAACCGCGTAACAACATACGTTGTTCCCTTTGTCATCGGTATGTTACTTGCCCGAGATTCGATCGTCGGTATCTCAATACCTAGTTCAATCTCGTTGCCGGCAAGTCTCTTTACTCGTTCCGTAATACATCATCTTGCAACTAACTCATTAGTCACAATGCTTGCAAGGCTTATAGTGATGTGCATTACCGAGAGGGCCCAGAGATACCTCTCCGACTATCGGAGTGACAAATCCTAATCTCGAAATACGCGAACCCAACAAGTACCTTCGGAGACAGCTGTAGAGCACCTTTATAATCACCCAGTTACGTTGTGACGTTTGATAGCACACAAAGTGTTCCTCCGGTAAACGGGAGTTGCATAATCTCATAGTCATAGAACATGTATAAGTCATGAAGAAAGCAATAGCAGAATACTAAACGATCAAGTGTTAAACTAACGTAATGGGTCAAGTCAATCACATCATTCTCCTAATGATGTGATCCCGTTAATTAAATAACAACTCATGTCCATGGCTAGGAAACATAACCATCTTTGATTAACGAGCTAGTCAAGTAGAGGCATACCAGTGACACTCTGTTTGTCTATGTATTCACACAAGTATTATGTTTCCGGTTAATACAATTCTAGCATGAATAATAAACATTTATCATGATATAAGGAAATAAATAACAACTTTATTATTGCCTCTAGGGCATATTTCCTTCAAAAACCGCCCCTGGCGTTCCTGATCGACCCAGGAGATCGGTGGTAGGGAAGTAAGAAACTACTTGACGGCGGCGAGAGACGCCCCGGGAGAAAGAGAAACCCTAACGGGGGGAACGTTCGTGCGACTGCTGGGAAGCATAGTTCGGCGGTAATGGACAGCTACAATAAGGGCACCCCCATTTATCGCATTACGCGAGCAAACACGGAAGCCTCGCGTCCGGGCGAGCACAGATGGGCCAGCCCATCCACGTGGGAGGCAAAAAGGCCTGTTTTTTTCCCTGTTTTCTATTCTCATTTTTGCTTTATATTTGTAATTTCATTTATATTTTAAAATATTCTACACATATATACAATAAACACTATTCAAAATCACATTTAAGACAATGTTGAACAATTATTTGAAAAATGTTGAATAAGTATTAAAAATGTTGAACAAGTATTTGAAAATTTTGAATCAGTAATAAAGTGTTGAAAAAGTATTTGAAAAATGTTGAATAAGTATTAAAAAATGTTGAACACTTATTTGAAAAATGTTGAACAAGTATTTGAAAATATTGAATAAGTATTAAAAATTGAAAAATTATTTGAAAAATGTTGAATAACTATTAACAATTGTTGAACGAGTATTTTAAAAATGTTGAACAAGTATTTGAAAAATGTTGAACAAATATTTATAATTTTTGAACAAGTATTGAAAAATGTTGAATAGGTATTTGAAAAATGTTGAAAGAGTATGTGATTTTTTTTGAAAAATTATAAAAAATATGGAACAAGTATTTGAAAATTTTGAATAAGTATTAAAAAGTTGAACTATTAGTTAAAAAATGTTTAATAGGTATTAAAAATGTTGAATGAGTATCTGAAAATATTGAACAAGTATTAAAATGTTGACCAAGTATAAAAAATGTTGAATAACTATTAAAATGTTGAGGAAGTATTCGAAGATGTTGAAAAAACGTTCGGACAGTGTTGAACATATATACAAACAATGTTGATCACCTGTTGCAAACTTTCTTTTGACATGTACGAAAAATGTAAAGTGAAAACAAAAACAAACATCAGGAAACACACAAGAAAAAAAAATAAGAAGAAAAAAGAAAACAAAACAAAAATGGAGAGAGAAAAGAAAACAAACAAGATGAAACAAATCAGAGAAAAAAAAGAATGCAAAAATGGAGAAGGAAAAAACATATGAAACAAATGAAAAAGAAAAAGGTAAAAGAAAAATTGGAGAAGACCAGCTCTGTTGCTTCTTGTAAACCTCGATCCTATTAACAATCAGTAACATGTCGTAGGCGGAGTGGTTAGCTGCGGAGCTCAGAAACATCAAGACCAAGGTTTGATCCCAGCGGGCAGCTCCTTTATTCCTAAACTTTTTGAATATGCGCGCGCTAAATGGGCCGGCTCGTCATTGTGCACGTCAACGCGAGAATCGGTTAATGCGATAAATAGTTTCTTCACGACAATAATGGGCGCCACTACTTGTCGCGCGTGCCACGAGCATTCCCTCGCTGAAGTAAACCGACTGGGAAGCAGACAGCAGGCCCATCCGTGCAGGAGCCAGAGCCTGTTTTTTTCTTCCTGTTTTCTGTTCTCATTTTTTTTTTGTAATTTTTGTACTTTTCTTTATACATATATTCTAAATATATGTTTATATATTACAAAAAAACACTCTTCGAAAACAATTTGAAAAAAATGTTAAATAAGTATTAAAAACTGTTGAACAATAATTTTAAAATTGTTGAACAAGTATTTGAAAAATGTTGAATAAATATTAAAAATGTTGAACAAGTATTTGAAAATGTTGAATATGTATTAAAAAATGTTGAACGAGTATATGAAAAATATTGAACAAATATTTACAAAATGTTCAATAAAAATTTGAAAAATGTTCAAAAACTATTTTAAAATGTTGGACAAGTATTAAAAATGTTGAAAAATTATTGGAAAAAAATGGTTGAACGAGTATTTAAAAATGTTGAAAATTATTTATACATTGAACAATTATTTAAAAAATGTTGAATAACTATTAAATGTTGAACAACTATTTGAAAGATGTTGAAAAAGCGTTTGGACAATGTTGAACATGTATACAAAAAATTTTGATCGCTCGGTACAATTGTTTTTTGACATGCACGAAAATGTAGAGTGAAAACAAAAACAAACAAAAGAAAATACACAAGAAAACCAAAAAAAAGGAGAAGACAAAAGAAAACCAAACAAAAAATGGAGAAAAAAAGGAAACGAACAAGAATGAAATAAATCTGATCTGAGAAGAGACAAGAAAGAATACAAAAAACGGAGAAGAAAAACCAAATGAAACAAACGAAAAAGAAAAACAGGAAAAAAATGTTGAATAAGTTTTAAAAAATGTTGAATGAGTATTTGGAAAGTGTTGAACGGGTATTTGAAAAGTGTTGAAATGTGGAACAAGTATTTGAAAAGTGTAGAATAAGTGTTCGGACAAAGAAAAAATGAAGAAAAACAGAGAAGGAAAAAAATGGAGAGGAAATAAAGAAAAAAAAAAGGGAGGAGAAAACCGTCACGTTGTACTTTTAGTGGGTCGTGTCCTAGCTATTATCACGAACTCCTAGCGTGGCGCGGTGGCTAGTGCACTGCGTTTGTTCGTGCGCCACCATTATCGATCCTTGGTACTTCCCTTTTTACGTTCTACTAGTAAGATGCCCGTGCGTTGCACGGAACATCTGAGATGCATTGATCCAGGAGTTGTTTATTTGACAAAGTGTAAGTGCATCTAGTGCCCCTTAGTAATTTTGGTGTATTGAAGACGTATAGGTTAAGGGACTGATGCGTTTGTGAGTGTACACAGGTCTATAAGTCTATGAGGCGTTTGGTGTGCACGTGAAGACTTGGTATTCATACGAGGAACATGAAGCGTGAAAACTTTTGTTTTCGTAGTTTCATTTTCTCTTTCTTAAGTCATAGGAAACACCGTACTGTTAAAGGGGGTCGAGAAAATACTAAGAAAAAAATTTCCAAGTGATGCTCATCTCAAAATCCTACACCTACCAATCCTTTCGAGTGAAGTCATTGAAAATTTCATACAGTTCAGTCAATTTCTTCAGTGACAGAGACGAAGTTCTTCTGGTCTTTGAGGAATTTGTTCTGATTGAGGAGTTAGGAATTCGCCAGTGCGGATTGCCTACAAGTGAGGAACATGATAGCCCTGAGGAATTTGAGCCTCAAATTTCCGACCGTTGCTGTGCTACGCGCCAGCTGTCCCAAAATATATTATCCACCTAACAGTCATATCATTAAAGGGCATTTATGTCTTATCATGTCGGGCTGCTCTCTAGGCTATAAATAGCCGCCTTCTACAACCACTAGCTGGTTGACTGCTCCGAGAGAAACTGACACTTGTCATTTGAGAGCATCCCATCCTCCGAGGACTTTGAGCGAAAATCATCAAGTGAGGAAAACCCAAACCCAAACACCTACAAACCCAAAGTGATTGAGCATCACTGAAGAGATTGATCCTGCGTGGATCCGACGCTTGTTACCTTTGAAGACTGTGCATCTTCCAGACGGTTAGGCGTCATGGTCTAGAGCATCCAAGAGAAAATTGTGGATCGCCGAGTGACCGAGTTTGTGAAGGTTTGGAAGTCACCTGAAGACTTACCATGAGTGATTGGGCGAGGTCTGTGTGACCTTAGCTCAAGGAGAATACGGTGAGGACTGTGTGTCCTCAGGTTTAAATACCTAGCCGCTCCAACCAGACGTACAACTGTCACACCAGTTGGAACTGGTCTACCAAATCATTGTCTTCACCAAGCCCACCGGTTCTATTTCCTCAACTCTTTCATTTACTCATTACTGTGTTGTGTGCTTGTTCATATCTATTTGAAAACTTTGACTGAAGACTTTCTCAATTTCCTCAGTTCAATTTCTTCAGTCTGTTTGTCTTCATCCTGTTTTATCCTGTGCTTATGCTTCCTGTACTGTGTGTCTATTTTCATTTCATCATGATGTCCATGTTTATGTTATGTCATGTATGCATCTGAGTACTTATTCCGCTGCAAGTAGTTCTTCGCTTAGGAATTTCCTCACCCTGAAATTCCTTTGTGAAGAATTCATAAAAATCGCCTATTCACCCCCCTCGAGTCGACTTAATGCACTTTCAATTGGTATCAGAGCAAGGTACTCCCTTGTTCTGTGTGATTTTAGTTTAATCGCCTGGAGTTTTAGTTATGTCGACTGCAGGTATGATCAAGGTCTCTGCTGGGTGTCCTACCTTCGATGGGACGGACTACCCCTACTGGAAGAATAAGATGCGAATGCATCTTGAGGAAATAGACAACGATCTCTTGTATGTTGTGGAAAATGGTGTTCAAGCACTCGATTCTCAAGCGAAGAACATCATATGTGGCCATCTGAGTAAAGGGCAGTATGGCAGAGTGAGTGTTTTGGAAACTGCTAAGCTTATCTGGGATAGGCTGTCCAAAGTAAATGAAGGAGTCTCGACACAGCGTGACTCTCGTGTTGACGTTCTTCGCAATCTCTTCAACCGCTTCAAAAGACTCGACAATGAAAATGTTCAGCAAACCTTCGATCGCCTCACTGACATCTCAAATGAGCTTCAAGCACTTGGTGCCACTGAAATCACCGACCATGAGGTGGTGAAGAAATTGCTGAGATCTCTTGATTCCTCATTTGATACTCTGGCACTGATGATACAAGAACATGGAGATTACAAGTCACTTGATCCTGCTAATATCCTCGAGAGGCTAAACACTCATGAGTTCCAGCTTGCTGAGAAGAGAGATCTCTATGGTTCGAGCTATGGTAGATCAAGCGCCCTGAAGGCCAAGGCGGTCTCTGAATCTGAAGGTCAAGATTCTGGTAGCAGCCTTGGTGATTCTGAAGAACTGAGCCAGGAGTTAGCATTGCCCGTGAAGAAATTTCAGAAATTCTCAAGGCGTGGTCGCTTTAGAAAATCCTCAAGGAGTGATGATTCCTCATCCCGTGACTACAAGAAGAGGCTATGCCACAAATGCAAGAAACCTGGTCACTACATTTAAGATTGTCCTTAGTGGGAAAAGGAATCAAAGAAGAAGAAATACAAGGATTACAGTTCTGATGACTCAAAGAAGAAGAAGAAATCTTCAAAGTCTTCATCATCAAAATCCTCGAAGTCTTCATCTCACAAGAAGAGCAGCTCTAAGAAGGCTTTGACATTCATTGGAAAGGAAATGGACTCTGAAGCCGAATCTGAGGAACATGAGGAAGAGGAAGCATCCGAGGAGTCAGAATCTGGTGTGGCGAGCCTAGCCCTCGCTACTACGTTCGTCAGCAAGTCCATCTTCAACACTGAAGAAAATGGCTTCCACAACAATGCTGATGATGATGATGACTACGCTCCCACCTATTGCTTCATGGCAAAGGGTGCCAAGGTACTCAAATATCCCTCCTCTGAATCAAGTGAGGATGAATCTGATGAAAACCTCAAGCCTAGCTACTCTAAACTTGCTAAGATTGCTGTGAAACAACAAAAGGCTTTTGAAAAGGTTCAAAACATGCTAGACAAAAGTGATGATATGTTGGGTGAAGAAATGGATCGCACTAAAACTTTGACTGAAAGTCTTCAGAGACTTCAGACTAAGTTTCACAACCTTCAAAATCATCATAACACTCTCTTATCTGATCATGAGAAGCTTTCTTATGAATTTCTTCAAAGAAAGCAAGATCTTGAAAAGCTAAGGGTGAGTTATGAAGATCTTCAGAAGGAGCGTGATTCATTACTAGCTCAACAAATCAGCGCTGCTCAGGAAGAATTTATTCCTCCATGTTTGAAGTGCATTGAACGTGAATCTGCTAATTCTTCACCTGAATGTTCAAATGCTTCTACTGCTACAAATTCTTCACCTGTCTCTGCTATCACTAATTCCTCATCTGAGGATATTACTAGTATCACTGATGATGCAGGGCTGAAGGAATTGTATATGACAAGCATGTACAAAAGCCTCAAAGGGCATCAGGCTCTTTGTGATGTGCTTAAAAAGCAGATCCTCAACAGGAACCCTAGGAAAGAGGGTATTGCATTTGAGAGGAAATTCAATGCTGATGGAACATACTGGAAGCTTGAGCAGTGCCCGGTTGCTACAAAGGGACCTCCAGTAGATCCATATACTCTATCTGGCTTTACATGTGAATCTCCTCATTCTTCTGATGAGTCATTTGACTCCAACTATAAACTGTTCAAAAATCCGAATGGTGAAGTATTTGCTACATATGTTGGGACTAACTGCAGGAACGGTTCTCCTATGAAGAAAATCTGGGTTCCCAAAAGGTGCCTTGAAAGTCTTCAGGTGAATGTCATCATGACACCACCTGTGAAGAATAGGAACCCCAGATCAAATTCTTCATATGGATCCAAGTCCTCATATGGACCAAATTCTTCACGTGGATCAAATGCCTCAAGAGGATCAAAGTCCTCACATGAATATCATCGTGCTAACACTTCTGTCTCGCAGGGAAGATCTAAGGGCTATGAATATGAGCATTATTCTTCTAATCATTATGTTCATAAGTCCTCGAAAAATGTCTCTGCTTATTCATATGCTTATCCAAACTCCTCCTATGTGAAACAAAGTGGACTAACTTCTATGCCACCTTTCTCTTATGGAGCTCGTAGAATGATGAACTCTTTGCCACCCCTTCAGATGTGGGTGCTGAAGAAAATGAACTAATCTCTTTTGCAGGGTCAGGTCTCCAGACGTGCTTAGACGTCCAAAGAATTTGCTGGAGACCTGAATATGCCTGAAAGGACACAGGCTAATCATGAAGAAATGAATCCTCATTTCTCACGTCCTCATACTGCTTTATCTGTTCTATTGCTTGATGAAATTGATCTAATGAAATTGATGTCATATTCTTCATTGATGAAGTATATGAGTTCATAAGTTGCACTAATTCATCTGCATGATGATCTACCCAAAGCCACTAAGTGGGTCCTCGATAGTGGATGTATGAATCACATGACTGGTGACAAGAATCTATTGATGGATGTTCCCTTATCTCCATCGCATCTGAAGCATATCATCTTCGCTGACAAAGGCAAAAGCAAGGTATTGGGTCTAGGTAAGGTTGCGATCACAAAGGATCGACACATGGACAAAGTCATGCTTGTCGAGTCCTTAGGATACAACCTCATGTCAGTCTCAATGCTTTGTGATCTTGATATGGTTGTTATCTTTGGCAAGTATCGTTGTGTTGTGATCATGGAAGCTGACAATTCCAAAGTCTTCAAAGGCTTTAGGAGAGGAGATCTTTATATTGTTGATTTCTCTACAGGACCACAACCAGCTATATGTCTACTTGCAAAAGCTTCAGAAGGCTGGCTATGGCATCGACGACTAGGTCATGCTGGCATGAGGAATTTGCACACGCTCGCGAAGAAGAAGCATGTCATTGGCATTGAGAATGTCAAATTCCTCAAGGATCACTTGTGCGGAGCCTGTGAAGCTGGAAAGATGACCAAGGCCAAGCATCCAGCGAAGACTATCATGACTACCACTCGACCATTTGAATTGCTTCACATGGATCTCTTTGGTCCTAACCATTACTCTGCATTCACTAATGAAGCATCTCTATATGGCTTTGTTATTGTTGATGATTACTCTCGTTACACATGGGTGCATATTGTCACTTACAAACGTGAAGTGCAGGAAGTCTTCAAACGATTTTCCTCGAGGGCTTCCACCAACTTTGGTGTGAAGATAAAGCACATCAGAAGTGACAATGGAACTGAGTTCAAGAATACTGGTCTTGATGACTATCTTGATGAACTTGGTATTACTCATGAGTTATCTACTCCTTATACTCCTCAGCAGAATGGCGTCGTGGAGCGCAAGAACAGGACTCTTGTTGAGATGGCTCACACTATGCTTGATGAATACAAGACACCTCATCATTTCTGGATTGAGGCGATTGATACTGCATGCCACATCATCAACAGGCTATATCTTCACAAATTCTTCAAGAAGACTGCATATGAATGCCTCACTGACAAGAAACCCAATGTGAGTTATTTCAAAGTCTTCGGTGCTAAATGTTGGATTAGAGATCCTCATCACAATTCTAAATTTGCACCGAAACATGAAGGTTTTATGCTTGGTTACGGAAAGGACTCGCACACCTACAGAGTCTTCAACATCGTTCACCACAAAGTTGTTGAGACTGTAGATGTGCGGTTTGATGATACTAACGGATCACAAAGAGAGCACCTACCACCTGTGCTAGATGAAAGGTCTCCTGAGGAATCCATCAAGTTCGAGGCCACCGAGAATGTCATTCCTACCGAAGAATCTGCTGAAGAAGTCATTCCAGAACGCGAAGAACATCATGCTGATGCACCTGAGGAAAATGGTGCTGATGAAAATGCTGATCAAATTCCTCAACGACAACCCGCTCATCCTCGCGTTGCAAATGAAGTGCAGATTGAGAAAATCATCAGCGACATCAACATACCAGGTCCTCTCATACGCTCAAGATCTTCACATTTGTCTAACTTTTGTGGGCACTTTGCTTTCGTCTCTATCACAGAGCCCACTAAGGTAGATGAAGCATTTCTGGAGCTTGAGTGGATTCAAGCTATGCAAGAGGAATTATATCAATTCGAGCTTAACAACGTCTGGGAACTGGTCAAACATCCAGATCCTCGCAAGCACAATATCATTGGCACAAAGTGGATCTACCGCAACAAGCAAGATGAAAATGGCCTTGTGGTGAGGAATAAGGTACGACTTGTAGCTCAAGGCTACACACAGGTTGAAGGAATTGACTTCGATGAAACTTTTGCACCTGTTGCTAGACTTGAGGCTATTCGAATATTACTTGCTTATGCTAACCATCATGACATCATCTTATATCAAATGGATGTGAAAAGTGCATTCCTCAATGGTAAGCTTGAGGAAGAAGTATATGTTGCTCAACCCCCAGGTTTTGAAGATCCAAAGCATCCTGACAAAGTCTTCAGACTTAATAAGGCCCTCTATGGCCTCAAGCAGGCCCCTCGGGCGTGGTATGATACTTTGAAGGAATTCCTCATGAAGAAAGGCTTCAAACCTGGTTCACTTGACCCAACTCTTTTCACTAAATCCTATGATGGTGAATTGTTTGTGTGCCAAATATATGTTGATGATATCATGTTTGGCTGTACTGACCAACGTTACAGTGATGAATTTGCCTATATGATGAGTGAAGAATATCAAATGTCTATGATGGGAGAATTGAAATTCTTGTTAGGTCTTTAAATCCGTCAACATCACAATGGCATATTCATATCTCAGGAGAAATACCTCAAGGATGTACTGAGGAAATTCGGCATGCAAGATTGCAAAGGCGTCAAAATCCCTATGCCCACAAATGGCCATCTATGCACTAATGAAAATGGTATTGACTTCGATCAAAAGGTATACCGCTCCATGATTGGTTCTTTATTGTTTTTATGTGCATCTAGGCCAGATATTATGCTTAGTGTTTGCATGTGTGCCCGCTTTCAAGCTACACTGAAGGAATCACACCATAAGGCTGTGAAGCATATTCTTCGATATCTAGCTCACACACCAACACTTGGATTATGGTATCCCAGGGGCTCGGCTTTTGATCTCATTGGATATTTAGACTCTGATTATGCTGGTGATCGTGTGGACCGCAAGTCAACATCAGGCACATGCCATTTCCTCGGACGATCTTTGGTCTGTTGGTCCTCGAAGAAACAGAACTGCGTATCACTATCTACTGCTGAAGCTGAGTACATTGCTGCTGGTTCTTGCTGTGCTCAATTGCTATGAATGAAGCAAACCCTCAAGGACTATGGCGTCAACATGAAGAATGTGCCTCTCTACTGTGACAATGAGAGTGCTATCAAGATTGCTCATAACCCAGTTCAACACTTGAAGACAAAGCACATCCAGATTCATCATCATTTTCTTCATGATCATGTGTGGAAGGGCGACATATCTATTGAGCATGTGAAAACTGAAGAACAGCTAGCCGATATCTTCACAAAGCCCTTGGATGAGAGGAGATTTAGCAAGTTGCGGTGTGAGCTAAATATCCTAGAGTCTTCGAATGTCCTTTGAAAAGGACACACATCCTAACACTTATGCAAAATTGATGACTTAGATGTACAACACACGAAGAAACGTTTTTCTTCAATCAATGAAGCTTAACACTCTAAGTGTGAAGAAATTAACGAAGAACTTGATTCTCAGAACCCTATGACAATTGTACGCGGTGTCTGAAATCATCATTTTTATACGATGGATCACCCCACCAACAAAAGTAAAAAAATCTTCAATTTGAGTTTTTCTTCATTTTTGAAATTCCTCAGTTGTTCAATTTCTTCAACTTTTTAGAAGTCTTCACTCTTCCACAACAACAGGAAGAGTGAAGACTTCTAAAAAGTTGAAGAAATTGAACAACTGAGGAATTTCAAAAATGAAGAAAAACTCAAATTGAAGATTTTAACTTTTGTTGGTGGGGTGATCCATCGTATAAAAATGATGATTTCAGACATCGCGTACAATTGTCATAGGGTTCTGAGAATCAAATTCTTCGTTAATTTCTTCACACTTAGAGTGTTAATCTATATATATATATATATATATATATATATATATATATATATATATATATATATATATATATGAGTTTATGTCCTCTACAACATTCACTTATAGCTATTTCTTCAAGTTGCCATTTCTGCTAAGTGAATGTGATCGGACCTTTCCCCCTCTATGCTAAACTCAACCCAATTTATTCACAAATTCTTCATATGCGTTCTATTTGAAACTCGTTCAAAATCTTCACTGTGTCCTTGTCAGCTGAAGAACTTGCGAATGAAACTTTAAAATTATCCTATCTGAATTTTTGGCGTTTGCCGCTCAAACCGTTCCACATTCCACGATGGATTTATCTATTCACCTATGATCTCGCACGATCGCCACCTCTCAGTACATTGGTGACACATGCCACGCGAATGAGAAAGGTCAGGAGCACGTTCATCCAATTTCCTTATGCGAGCAGTTTTTCACCACGACTACAAATGCCCCCTCCCTTCCTCACTTTGTTTTTACTCCGCTCGACCTCACTCCCTCGCTCGAGCTCTCAAAACCTAGTGCCGCCGCTACTTCCATCATCGCCGGTGAGGAAGAGCTTCACTACCTCGACCTCGTCGCCGTCGTACTCGCACCAGTCGCGGATTTCTTCACTCCACCGCCGCCGTAGATGTCTTCCTCTGCCAAGTTAGGGCGTGGAAGATCTGAACTGACGTACTTCTAAATCTACACTTCACAGTTCGTCGTATTCTTCATCAAGGGTAATTAAAAGTTACTTTTACTTCCCTTGTTGATTCTGATGTTTTCTACAAAATCTTCAAAAGGTGTTTATTCTTCAAATCTTCACACATTAAACACCTCACACAACATCTGTTCTTGATCTATTTCCCTAAGCAACATTTTTCTTCAAGATTCCTCAATTGTGTGGATTTTCAATCTGTACAACTCTGGAACCTAAGACAAAGAACGCTTAGTGAAATTCCTCAAGACTCATCTGGTCAAATTCCTCAAACTTGTTCTATTTGCAAAAACTTCTGAGAACGCATATGACCTCTCCAAATTCTTGGCAACTATATTCTGTTCACAGGTACACATGCCCGCTGCTGAATCACTAGGTTCTCATCAACTTAACTCATTTGCAGCGTTCCTCAAAGAAAAGTTGCACACCTCTTCAGAGAAATCTATTGTTCAGATTCCTCAGCTGAAGAAAATGGCAGATGGCAGGAAACCTCAGAAGGGAGGTAAGAAATTGGAAGTCAACACAGCATTTGAAATCCCTGAGGACATCTATGATGAATATTGCACTCCTGATGAGGCCAAACATGGCAAGGAGACCAAAAATCAGTGCAAGGTGCGCATACAAAAGATAGAGAGGAGATGGGCCAGAGAATGGAGGGAATATCGCTATGTTACTCCCAAGTACATGAAGAAATTCGCTGTACACCCTCCATGCCCAAGACCTCCATTGGCACCTGGCCAAGAAGCTGATCCCTCTAGCATCAGAAGAGGTGAGGAATTTCCCAAGGAATGGGCCAAGCCTCAAGCTAAGCTGGCCAAAATGGCAAAACAAGCAGTGAAGAAATTCAATGAAGATTCTGCTCCTGCCACTGCTGAGGCCTCTGCTAGCAAGCCTAAGAAGGCCATGCCCAAGAAGCCTGCACAAATGCCTCTGCTCTCCACACTCCTCAACAGGCCCCACTCTGCTGAAGACGAAGGCCACTGCTGGACGAGGTTCTCGGCCAAGTACTCACAAGAAGCAGGTCGCCTTCCAAGTACCTGTGACACCCAAAAATTTTATTTTGGTTTTATCAAAATCTTTATTTGATTTGAAGGAGGGTATTTAAATTTTCCTTCTACAGGACTCTCCCTCTCAAAGATTTTCTTTTATGACAAGTATTTTGTTTGGATTCACCCAAGACTTGACTTTTGGTCTTGGAGGTTCTTCCATCTTATGTGGACCCAACACAAATGTTTTTCATTTGGAAAAGTTTTTGAAAATCTTTTTTTAAAATGGCCTATGGCATTTGGGGTGATCCTTTTCCCTTTCAAAAATCTCCTCTTGCCATGACATGAGTGGAAACCCCCTCCCTAAAGCCATCTCCCATCTTTGTATCAAGTTATACTTCAAATCCAGCAAGTTGAACCTCTCCATGATTTTCCTCCCAATTATTTCTAATCAAAAATATTTTCTGCCTTCTATTTTGGCTCTTGGAGATTTACAAAGGAACTACCTTTTCTCCTTTGAGTTTGGCCTCCAAACAAATTTCCCTGGCTAGTCCTTAGAGCCCTCAACCAAGATCCATGAAGATCCACTGGTCTCCAGTTCAAATATTTGAAATTGTGCTTGCTGCAAGTTTGGACCATATTTGCCAAATTTGATGAAATTCATTTGTTTTGTCTTCCTAAAAATCTGAGAAATTCAGGCAGCCTCTGGATGCATTGAGAGGTCACCTCACCAAGTCCCAGCTCCAGAAAAAATTTTCTTCATGCCAAATCATTTCGTCGAACACCTGAGAGGCACTGTCACTGTCAAAATTCAGAGTTCAGTAAACAGTTTCAGAAACTGCTGTCATTTTCTTCAGAACTCCTTCTCGATCTCGCCAATAGCCACGGTGGCGCCGTGCGCCCTGTGCCTCCTTCTTATCCCTGCGCCGCACGATCGCCTGGAAGCTTGCGGGCGTCGGCGACGAGCAGGAGGAGGTGCGCCACCCCGTGAGCGACGGCAGGAGCGCCCTTTGCGGCTGCCAGAGAGGCGCAGCGTTGGACGGCGCCGTCCAGCGCCGCCCAAGCCACCAGAGGCCACCGCGTTGCCATCCACTCACCGTGCACGCCGCTGGTCCGTCGTCGTGAACTGGTAGGCGCGGAGCGCGCTCTCTGCCGCCGCCGTGCCCGTACGGCCGTTCCGTCGGGGACAGGCGTATTACACCAAGCCCGACCGAGGTTTAGCGGGGGAACGGCACCAGTGACCCTCCCTGATGGTGCCTAGCCACCTAAACCCCCTGCCCAACCTCTGCCTCGCCGTAATTGCTCGCCGGAGCTATCCCGTTCACGGCCACCCCCTCGGATTGCCTATAAAAGGAGGCCCCGAGCTCGAACTCGAACCCGCACCACCCCTACACACCACCAATACCATGCCAAGCCACTGGGAGAGCCCCGAGGGAGTCTTCTTCCCCAACTCCGGCCGCCTCGACCCGCTTCGGGACCCAGCTCTATTCACTCCCGTGCGTGCACCCCTACCTCTCAGCTCTTGCCAGTAGCCTCCTAGTACATCCACATCTCTGACCCGCGCATCAATTTGAAGCTTGGAGCACCCACCGGAGAGCCCCACCATCGCCCGAACAACCGTCTGCCGGAGAAAGTGTCGTCGTCGACGTGGTGCTCTCTGACGGCCAAGTCCACCACCCACCGACGCGGAAGAACACCCTGAACCTGTTGGTACCCTCCGATCTCTCTCCCTCGCCGTGGTTCAACACCGGTGACCACCGCAGCCTTCGGGCGCCGGTGAGCTCCGTTGGAGTTTTTAAACCTGACGGGTGGGACCCCCCCGTCAGCCTCTCTTCTTTTCCCCTTCGAACCGTTTTCTGAAAGCGCGTTCGGGCAAAACGTGTTTTCTCTTTGGGCTGGCGTATTTCCTTCCGAACCGTTTTCTGTTTTCTCAAACAAGCCCCCGGATCTTTTCTGTTTCATCACAGATTAGTCCTTGGACTAAAACCCTTATATCTTTTTAATAAAAGATGCTTTTTGATTGATTCTTTTTCTGTCAGTCTTGTATTTTTGTCTAGTTTTTTATAGTATTTATTTGGAATTTTTTTGGAACAACTTTTATACACGCAACGATTTTCACGTTAGTATGCGGTTTCGTTATACCGTAGGTTCCGGAGGAGGTGACGGAGCCGCGAACTTCGCCGAGCTAGACTCCGACTTCTCCGAACCAGGCAAGCATGTTTGAAGCTTTGATATGATAGGTGTTTTGCATGTTTGCTTGAATGGTTTGTGCATGGTATATGAGCATCGGTGAGTTTTACGTTGCATGCAAGGCAACTAACCGTGTCTTTCGAAGTGACTGTGATCTTCGATGAGAGATGACCTGATCATGTGGTGACATGAGAGGTAGTAAGATGGTATTGTTGTAGCATGCCAGTCTTACGTCATCCGATAAACTCCGACGCTAACGTGGGCTGAGCCACGTTACCGTCCTTCCCCTTTCGTGCTGCCACATGTTTTCTGCAAAGAATACGGTTTAGTAAGTTGGTAACCTCTTTCCTTGTACACACCAAATAGAGGGGCCGGGATGAGGGTTCCATGGCCCTGGATTAAAGCCAGTCATCCGGTCAGGGGGCATGGGTGTTTCCGGTTGGGACCGAGAGGGGGGCACCCCTTAGAGCGCGCGGTATAAATTTGATCCCATGCTACGCGAGGTTGTAGCCTCCCCGTCTCAAGGTTTTTTCTTGAACGTTGCCGAGGGTGATTCCTGGCATCGGAATGTTGAATGGGTGTGTACTGGTTAGATGTGTTTCTCCTAAAACACCGTAAACGGAACTAGTCCCTTGTGACTACTGAAATCCGTTGGCTGTGGTTAAATAGTACAAACTCTGCAGAGTCAAATCCCTCCAAGTCATCGTGTCCGTGGTCAAGGACCGTGGCCAACATATCCCCATTCATGTCAGTCCCAACGTCCGTCTCCGTGAAAATCTCGGTGGGCAAGCTTGAGTGGTAAACCCGGTTGAGTGTTATTTCCTGTGGATGGACTAACCAGTTTATTATTTCGCACCTGATTATGTCTTTGTAATGAATTAAATTCATGAGCTACTGAAATATCGAGTTATGAAATATAAGCCCTTTATGTGATGTCGCTCAGACGTCCGACTGTGGCACTCTTGTCATTTACTTTCGATATAAGCCCATTATGTGATGTCGCTCAGACGTCCGACTGTGGCACACTTGTCATTTACCTTTGATATAAGCCCTTTATGTGATGTCGCTCAGACGTCTGGCACACTTGTCATTTACCTTTGATATAAGCCCTTTATGTGATGTCGCTCAGACGTCCGACTATGGCACACTCGTTATTTACTTTTGATATAAGCCCTTTATGTGATGTCGCTCAGACGTTCGACTATGGCACTCTTGTCATTTACTTTCAATATAAGCCCTTTATGTGATGTCGCTCAGACGTCCGACTGTGGCACACACTGTCATTTATGTTCCGTTATAAGCCCCTTTATGTGGTGTCGCCTTGACGCCCGACTGCAGCATTGTTATTTCATTTGTATCCTTTCGAGGAGTCATTTAGACACTCGATTGGCCTTCCGTATTACATTGGGATTTCGGGAGGACTACCGCCCGACTTCCTTTTTCTTTTATTTCCCATGCATTGCTATCTCATTGTCTGAGTGCGCTCTATTAACCTGTTCATATGCATCATGTTTGCATTTGTTATATCTTATGTCCGAACTGTCTTGCGAGTACTTTCATAGTACTCACATGGCTTGTTGATTTGGCCAGATGTTGATGAAGGCGATCTCATGGATGAAGAGTTTGATAGTGAGTCCGACGCCTAGAGGAGTCCTAGTCAGTCCCGTGCGATCCTGGATATTGGTCACTTGTATTATATACGCTTCCGCCACCCACAATAAGACTCCTCGAGCCTCACTCCGACGCTCGAAGAGCTGTTAGATTCAGGAGTCATGTCACCCACTTCACGGTGACATATCCACCACTGCCTTTTTTTTGAGTTAGTAGTTATGCCACCCTATCCGCCTTTATGTGTTATATCGGCGTGCTTGTAATAAATTGTCGAGCAGTCTCCGCTCAACCTTGTATTATATTTAGTACTCTTGGTTTTTCTTCTGTGATCAAGAAATTGTCTACCAGTGAGAAGGATTCTTCTCCACTGGTCCGTAAAATGGATCGGTTTCTCAATAAATATTTTATTGAAAAACTGGTCGTGACAAGCTTGGTACCAGAGCCAGGCTGACTGTAGGAAGCCACTAGGTGCGATCGCTAATCGGTTATTAGCGTTTTTAGTGCTTTTTCAGCATTTTGCAAATGTAGCTATTTTCTGTTGGTCATCATAAATTTATGATTGGACTACTCAGAATTTTTGCCTACTTTTGTAGATGGCTGGCATCGACTGCGAGACTCGGGTGTTCACTAATGTGCCCGAGGGGTTTGTCAAACTCCTCGTCTCCATCACCAAGCTCACGATCGGGCCAGCGACTCATCCGGAGTTCATGCTTTACCAGCACAAGCTCAGCGACGACGTGTCTATGCACCAGGCCGTGGTGCAATTCAAGGGAGGATGTTCTGCGTCTCGCCACTTCTGTTTTGTGGGAAGGGCCATGCCTACGGAGAGGCATGCCATGCAGATGGCCGCCCGTGAGGCAATAGCTCGCCTTCGGGATATTCTTCCTTCGATGAAGACTCGTCGCTACCGCTACCTCCCATGCCATGTGCCATATACTTGTCACTATGCATTCGCCTGCCATTGGGGAGAGCGAGATGAAGCTATCGAGATGCTTGTTGAGTATCTCAGAGCTCTGGAGGCAGCTTTCGACAACCTCGTGGACAATCTTGTGGCTGCCCGCATGGACTTAGTTCGGGACGGTTCTACCAACAGGAGGGAGCTTCTCCACATGGCACCGCCACTGACTTTTGTCTCGTCCTCAGCATCCTATTCACCCACCATTCGGGCCACTGCTTGCCGTCTGCCTACCGCTGAGGAGTTCGACCAGGTCATTGCTCCCACTCCAGTCAGAGCTGCACCGCCTGTCGCACCCGCGCCATCTCCTCAGCGCAGTGCTACGCACCTAGAGCCTATTAGGGAGGAGGTGGAGGTTGAGTCTCCTGCACCGCTGGGTCTTACCCTCGGCAAGGGGAAGGACATCTTCACCATCTCCGACTGAGTGCGCCTAGTAGCCACGCGATGTGTCTACATGTATGATATGTTTTATATGTACGTAAGTTTGTAGTAGTTGTGTGCGCATCATGTAGGATCCCGGAGGAGTGTGCTAGCCTAAATAACATGTCAGGAGTGTGTACGCACATCCTGAGTGCTGTATCGTGTGTTTGCGTATCGCGTGCAAGATATGTGCTAAGCAGTCCTTCTCCGTGCGAAATCAAATTTTTTCTTGAAAAATCTTGAGGTCTTTTAAATTTCTGCCTTTGCAAAATTTTCCTTGTGGCACACAGTACTTCTCATGAGTTTTGCAAAATAATACCCCAGAGTGGAAAATGTCTCGTCCGTGGACTCGTTCCATGCCAAATCCACCAGAAGAAGTTTTTGGAACACAGACCAGCAACAACTTCAGACAGGGGCAGTCTAGCCAACAGGACAGCGAGGCAGCCTTATCTCAAGTATGCCGCCTTTTAGAACAAAGCCAGCAGCAACACCAGGAAATGATGAATCACGTCATCAATATGGGAAATCACCGTGAGCCATACCAACCGCACTCCAAGTTGTCTGAACTGCAGAAGACACGCCCTCCAACGTTTGCCCACACTGATAGGCCACTTGAAGCCGATGATTGGCTTCGGGACATCGAAAGAAAGTTGATTATTGCTCAATGTTCAGATCATGAGAAGGTGCTTTATGCACCTCATTACCTCACTGGAGCAGCTGCCGCATGGTGGGAAAACTTCCTACACATGCATCCCAGTGAACATAACATCACCTGGGAGGAGTTTAAGGAAGGTTTTCGTGGGGCACACATCCCCAGGAGCATCATAAAGATCAAGAAAAGAGAATTTGATGACCTCAAGCAGAGAGGCATGACAGTGACGGAATACAACAGTCAGTTTACCCAGCTATCTCGTTATGCCTATGATGAGCTTATGACTGAGAACAAAAGGATGGAAAAAAATTTGGACGGCCTGGCGCCAGCATTAAAATGCCAACTGGTCGTACACACTTTCCCAGATTTCAAAACTCTGGTTGACAAGGCCATTACTTTGGAGAATGAGCGCCGCAGTCTGGAAGATATCCGTAAGCGAAAAAGGGACAAGACAACTCTTGCCCGCAACAACCGAAGCAAGACTGATGTTCAGAGGAATGAAGCGAGAAAATCGACGACCACTGCCCTAAGGCCAACCAGACAGTTTCATTCAAGGGACAAGGACTTTACATACCGTCCAGGGGTCACTTGCTATGCTTGTGGAGAAGAAGGGCACTATGCCAAACAATGCCCTAAACCAAGGAACTCGGCCCCCAAGACGAACAATGGTGGGAACAATCCAGCCCCCAAGAGTAACAATTTCAATCCCAACAACAATCACAGGAAGGGTCACCTGAACCATGTGACCAAAGAAGAAGCTCAGAACGCCCCACATCGTACTCGGTACGTTCCCTGTCAACACAGTACCTGCCACGGTTTTGTTCGATTCTGGAGCTTCTCACTCGTTCATTTCGAAGAGTTTTGTTTTGCAACATGGTTTTCCGATACTTCCTTTGGAAAAATCTATGATTATCAAGTCCCCCGGGAATAAGCAGATCACTCAGAGTTACTAACAAGGAGTGATTATTGAATTCGAAGGACTAAAGTTTCAGGCTAATCTCATTGTGTTGGAAAATAAAGGACTGGATGTTATCCTCGGAATGGACTGGTTGACCACCAACAAGGGATTTATCGACTGTTTCAATCGGACTGTGATTCTCACTCATCATCACGGCAAGACAATAAAGGTTACAGCTCAAGAGAGACCACGGTCACGGCAACCAAAATTGAACAAAGTAGACATTTCAGAACTGAGAAAAGTTCCAGTGGTGTGCGAGTTTCCCGACGTATTTCCTGAAGAACTACCAGGCATGCCACCAGACCAAGAGATAGAGTTCAGCATTGAACTAGCACCTGGCACCACCCCCATCTACAAGAAACCTTATAGAATGGCACCCTCCGAGTTGGTAGAATTGAAGAAGCAAATAAAGGAATTACTGGACAAAGGATTTATTCGGGCCAGCTCCTCACCTTGGGGTTCGCCAGTATTATTCGCCAAGAAAAAGGATGGGACGCTGAGATTGTGTATAGACTATCGAGCTCTCAATATGGTCACCATAAAAAACAAATACCCGATGCCAAGGATAAACGATTTGTTTGACCAGCTCGCACAAGCCAAGGTGTTCTCAAAAATTGATTTAAGATCGGGATATCATCAGTTGAAGGTACGAACAGAAGATATCCCTAAAACAGCATTCACCTCCAGATACGGATTATATGAGTTCACAGTAATGCCGTTTGGACTGACGAACGCCCCCGCATATTTCGTCCACCTCATGAACAAAGTGTTTATGAAATTTATGGACAAATTTGTCGTGGTGTTCATTGATGATATTCTGGTATACTCAAGGACACCAGAAGAACATGCTGAACATCTCAGAATTGTATTGGGAGAATTAAGGAAACATCGGTTATACGCCAAATTTAGCAAGTGTGAGTTTTGGCTAAGACAAGTTGGTTTTCTAGGCCATATATTGACCCAAGAAGGCGTGGCCGTAGACCCAGAAAAAGTCAAAGCCATACTTGACTGGAAACCACCAGCCAACGTAACAGATGTGCGGAGTTTTCTAGGAATGGCTGGATATTACCGGAGGTTTATTGAAGGATTCTCCACTGTGGCAAAACCAATGACACAGTTGCTCAAGAAAGATAAGAAATTTGTATGGACTGAAGCGTGCGAGAAAAGCTTCCAGGAGCTCAAGAAGAAACTAACAACAGCACCGGTCTTGGTTGTGCCAGACATACACAAGAGTTTTGAAGTGTATTGTGACGCATCCCGGAAGGGCCTCGGGTGCGTATTGATGCAGGACGGCAAAGTTATCGCATATGCTTCCAGGCAACTACGGAAGCATGAGGAAAATTATCCTACCCATGACTTGGAGCTAGCAGCAGTCATCCATGCACTCAAAGAGTGGAGGCACTTTCTACTGGGAAATCGTTGTGAAATATATACGGACAATAAGAGCCTTAAATATATTTTCACACAACCAGAGCTGAATTTACGACAACGACGCTAGTTGGAATTGGTCAAGGACTATGATGTCGGCATCCACTACCATCCCGGGAAAGCAAATGTAGTGGCAAATGCTCTTAGTCGAAACCCCAGCTCGGGCAACGACAGTCCACAGAACTTGAGGCCTGAGTTTCAGCAGGAGTTCGCTAGACTCAACATGGTGTTAGTCTCTAAGGGCAACGTATCAAATCTGGAGATACATCCCACCCTAATGGAACAAATTAAGAAGGCTCAGCAGGGACATCCCAGCATCGAAGGTATAAAGAGGAAAATGAGCCTTGGCAAGGCTTCAGAGTTCGTCACAGACAATGAGGGAATATTATGGTACGGGGACAGACTTTGCGTACCAAACATTGAAGAACTCAAGCAACAAATCCTAACCGAAAGCCACACCGCTCCATATTCAATCTACCCTGGAGGAACCAAAATGTACAAAGACCTTCAGGAAAGATTTTGGTGGCACGGTATGAAAAGGGATATAGCGGCATTCATTGCTTGTTGCGATTCATGTCAGCGCATTAAAGCTGAGCACCAAAAACCAGCAGGGCTGCTACAGCCAAACAGGATACCTGAGTGGAAATGGGATGAAATTGGAATGGACTTCATCATCGGACTACCTCGATCACAACGCGGAAATGATGCCATATGGGTCATCACAGATAGACTAACCAAGGTTGCACATTTCATTCCCGTGAAGACGACCTACTCCACTCAAAGGCTTGCTAAGCTTTATCTCTCCCGTATAGTTTGTCTGCATGGAGTCCCAAAGACTATAATATCCGACCGAGGCACTCAATTTGTCTCTAAATTTTGGGATCACTTACAACAAGCTCTGGGCACTCAGCTAGCATTCAGTACAGCATACCACCCCCAGACTGATGGACAAACTGAACGTGTGAACCAGATCCTAGAGGACATGCTGAGAGCCTGTGTGCTCACCTATGGATCCAGTTGGGAAGAAAGTCTGCCGTATGCCGAGTTCGCATACAACAACAGTTACCAAGCCAGCTTACAAATGACACCTTTTGAAGCATTGTACGGACGGAGGTGTCGTACCCCACTAAATTGGTCAGAAACA
Organism: Triticum aestivum; assembly: GCF_018294505.1. Classification (NCBI taxonomy): domain Eukaryota; kingdom Viridiplantae; phylum Streptophyta; class Magnoliopsida; order Poales; family Poaceae; genus Triticum; species Triticum aestivum. Next base: position 432,801,775 of record NC_057808.1, read on the forward strand.
GGTGACAGTCGTATCTTCGGCCCAGACATGCTCAAGGAAGCCGAGGAGAAGGTTAAACAGATCAGGGACAGACTCAAGACAGCTCAAAGCCGACAAAAGAGCTATTACAATCGGAAACATCGTGAGGTCAGCTTTGAACCCGGTGATCACGTATACCTACGAGTGTCTCCTATGCGGGGCCTGCAACGGTTCAAAATTAAAGGGAAGCTAGCCCTGAGATTTATTGGACCCTTCTGTGTAATTGCCCGAAGAGGCACAGTAGCCTACCAGCTGGACCTACCCAAAGAGCTGTCAGACGTCCATGACGTGTTCCACGTCTCACAATTGAGGAAATGTGTGAGCAACCCGGAGAAGCATGTATCTCATGAGAGCATTGATGTGCAACCAGACCTCACCTACAGAGAGCGGCCAGTAAAGATATTGGAAGAGTCTGAAAGGAGGACCCGTCAGAAAATGATTAAATTTTTCAAGGTTCAGTGGAGCAATCACACCGAGGATGAAGCCACCTGGGAAAGAGAGGATTTTCTTCAGGCACAGTACCCACATCAATTTGAGGATCAGCAGAAATCTCGGGGACGAGATTTTTCCTAAGGGGGTAGGTGTTGTGACAGCCAAAAATTTTATTTTGGTTTTATCAAAATCTTTATTTGATTTGAAGGAGGGTATTTAAATTTTCCTTCTACAGGACTCTCCCTCTGAAAGATTTTCTTTTATGACAAGTATTTTGTTTGGATTCACCCAAGACTTGACTTTTGGTCTTGGAGGTTCTTCCATCTTATGTGGACCCAACACAAATATTTTTCATTTAGAAAAGTTTTTGAAAATCTTTTTTTTAAATGGCCTATGGCATTTGGGGTGATCCTTTTCCCTTTCAAAAATCTCCTCTTGCCATGACATGAGTGGAAACCCCCTCCCTAAAGCCATCTCCCATCTTTGTATCAAGTTATACTTCAAATCCAGCAAGTTGAACCTCTCCATGATTTTCCTCCCAATTATTTCTAATCAAAAATATTTTCTGCCTTCTATTTTGGCTCTTGGAGATTTACAAAGGAACTACCTTTTCTCCTTTGAGTTTGGCCTCCAAACAAATTTCCCTGGCTAGTCCTTAGAGCCCTCAACCAAGATCCATGAAGATCCATTGGTCTCCAGTTCAAATATTTCAAATTGTGCTTGCTGCAAGTTTGGACCATGTTTGCCAAATTTGATGAAATTCATTTGTTTTGTCTTCCTAAAAATCTGAGAAATTTTTCTTCATGCCAAATCATTTCGTCGAACACCTGAGAGGCACTGTCACTGTCAAAATTCAGAGTTCAGTAAACAGTTTCAGAAACTGCTGTCGTTTTCTTCAGAACTCCTTCTCGATCTCGCCAGTAGCCACGGTGGCGCCGTGCACCCTGTGCCTCCTTCTTATCCCTGCGCCGCACGATCGCCTGGAAGCTTGCGGGCGTCGGCGACGAGCAGGACGAGGTGCGCCACCCCGTGAGCGACGGCAGCAGCGCCCTTTGCAGCTGCCAGAGAGGCGCAGCGTTGGACGGCGCCGTCCAGCGCCGCCCAAGCCACCAGAGGCCACCGCGTGGCCATCCACTCACCGTGCATGCCGCTGGTCCGTCGTCGTGAACTGGTAGGCGCGGAGCGCGCGCTCTGCCGCCGTCGTGCCCGTACGGCCGTTCCGTCGGGGACCGGCGTATTACACCAAGCCCGACCGAGGTTTAGCGGGGGAACGGCACCAGTGACCCTCCCTGATGGTGCCCAGCCACCTAAACCCCCTGCCCAACCTCTGCCTCGCCGTAATTGCTCGCCGGAGCTATCCCGTTCACGGCCACCCCCTCGGATCGCCTATAAAAGGAGGCCCCGAGCTCGAACTCGAACCAGCACCACCCCTACACACCACCAATACCACGCCAAGCCACTGGGAGAGCCCCGAGGGAGTCTTCTTCCCCAACTCCGGCCGCCTCGACCCGCTTCGGGACCTAGCTCGATTCACTCCCATGCGTGCACCCCTACCTCTCAGCTCTTGCCAGTAGCCTCCTAGTACATCCACATCTCTGACCCGTGCATCAATTTGAAGCTTGCAGCACCCACCGGAGAGCCCCACCATCGCCCGAACCACCGTCCGCCGGAGAAAGTGTCGCCGTCGACGTGGTGCTCTCCGACGGCAAAGTCCACCACCCACCGACGCGGAAGAACACCCTGAACCTGTTGGTACCCTCCGATCTCTCTGCCTCGCCGTGTTTCAACGCCGGTGACCACCGCAGCCTTCAGGCGCCGGTGAGCTCCGTTGGAGTTTTTAAACCTGACGGGTGGGACCCCCCCGTCAGCCTCTCTTCTTTTCCCCTTCGAACCGTTTTCTGCAAGCGCCTTCGGGCAAAACGTGTTTTCTCTCTGGGCTGGCGTATTTCCTTCCGAACCGTTTTCTGTTTTCTCAAACAAGCCCCCGGATCTTTTCTGTTTCATCATAGATTAGTCCTTGGACTAAAACCCTTATATCTTTTTAATAAAAGATGCTTTTTGATTGATTCCTTTTCTGTCAGTCTTGTATTTTTGTCTAGTTTTTTATAGTATTTATTTGGAAATTTTTTGGAACAACTTTTATACACGCAACGATTTTCACGTTAGTATGCGGTTTCGTTATACCGTAGGTTCCGGAGGAGGTGACGGAGCCGCGAACTTCGCCGAGCTAGACTCCGACTTCTCCGAACCAGGCAAGCATGTTTGAACCTTTGATATGATAGGTGTTTTGCATGTTTGCTTGAATGGTTTGTGCATGGTATATGAGCATCGGTGAGTTTTACGTTGCATGCAAGGCAACTAACCGTGTCTTTCGAAGTGACTGTAATCTTCGATGAGAGATGACCTGATCATGTGGTGACATGAGAGGTAGTAAGATGGTATTGTTGTAGCATGCCAGTCTTACGTCATCCGATAAACTCCGACGCTAACGTGGGCTGAGCCACGTTACCGTCCTTCCCCTTTCGTGCTGCCACATGTTTTCTGCAAAGAATACGGTTTAGTAAGTTGGTAACCTCTTTCCTTGTACACACCAAATAGAGGGGCCGGGATGAGGGTTCCATGGCCCTGGATTAAAGCCAGTCATCCGGTCAGGGGGCATGGGTGTTTCCGGTTGGGACCGAGAGGGGGGCACCCCTTAGAGCGCGCGGTATAAATTTGATCCCATGCTACGCGAGGTTGTAGCCTCCCCGTCTCAAGGTTTTTTCTTGAACGTTGCCGAGGGTGATTCCTGGCATCGGAATGTTGAATGGGTGTGTACTGGTTAGATGTGTTTCTCCTAAAACACCGTAAACGGAACTAGTCCCTTGTGACTACTGAAATCCGTTGGCTGTGGTTAAATAGTACAAACTCTGCAGAGTCAAATCCCTCCAAGTCATCGTGTCCGTGGTCAAGGACCGTGGCCAACATATCCCCATTCATGTCAGTCCCAACGTCCGTCTCCGTGAAAATCTCGGTGGGCAAGCTTGAGTGGTAAACCCGGTTGAGTGTTATTTCCTGTGGATGGACTAACCAGTTTATTATTTCGCACCTGATTATGTCTTTGTAATGAATTAAATTCATGAGCTACTGAAATATCGAGTTATGAAATATAAGACCTTTATGTGATGTCGCTCAGACGTCCGACTGTGGCACTCTTGTCATTTACTTTCGATATAAGCCCATTATGTGATGTCGCTCAGACGTCCGACTGTGGCACACTTGTCATTTACCTTTGATATAAGCCCTTTATGTGATGTCGCTCAGACGTCCGACTGTGGCACACTCGTTATTTACTTTTGATATAAGCCCTTTATGTGATGTCGCTCAGACGTCCGACTATGGCACTCTTGTCATTTACTTTCAATATAAGCCCTTTATGTGATGTCGCTCAGACGTCCGACTGTGGCACGCACTGTCATTTATATTCCGTTATAAGCCCCTTTATGTGGTGTCGCCTTGACGCCCGACTGCGGCATTGTTATTTCATTTGTATCCTTTCGAGGAGTCATTTAGACACTCGATTGGCCTTCCGTATTACATTGGGATTTCGGGAGGACTACCGCCCGACTTCCTTTTTCTTTTATTTCCCATGCATTGCTATCTCATTGTCTGAGTGCGCTCTATTAACCTGTTCATATGCATCATGTTTGCATTTGTTATATCTTATGTCCGAACTGTCTTGTGAGTACTTTCATAGTACTCACCTGGCTTGTTGATTTGGCCAGATGTTGATGAAGGCGATCTCATGGATGAAGAGTTTGATAGTGAGTCCGACGCCTAGAGGAGTCCCAGTCAGTCCCGTGCGATCCTGGATATTGGTCACTTGTATTATATACGCTTCCGCCACCCACAATAAGACTCCTCGAGCCTCACTCTGACGCTCGAAGAGCTGTTAGATTCAGGAGTCATGTCACCCACTTCACGGTGACATATCCACCACCGCCTTTTTTGAGTTAGTAGTTATGCCACCCTATCCGCCTTTATGTGTTATATCGGCGTGCTTGTAATAAATTGTTGAGCAGTCTCCGCTCAACCTTGTATTATATTTAGTACTCCTGGTTTTTCTTCTGTGATCAAGAAATTGTCTACCCGTGAGAAGGATTCTTCCCCACTGGTCCGTAAAAGGGATCGGTTTCTCAATAAATATTTTATTGGAAAACCGGTCGTGACAGTACCGTCTGATGACGACGAAGCTAATGATGAAGAACTCGCTGAAATCATCAGAGACAGGCAACACAGGGCCGCTAGAGCCAAAGGCAGTAATGTGCCATTGATGCTGGATCCAAAGTTGATCCTCGACTTCATCGACTTGTGGCATAAGGACCCCAACACACCTCTGCCTGAGATGAACCTCACTCCTGGTCAAAGTCATGTGTTGACCGCCTTCATTGATGAAGAGAAATGGAAGTATGAACAGGGGAGGAAAGTGAAGAAAGCTCAGTACAAGAAAGAGTGCTTTCTGAAGCAGAATGTTTTGAAGCTTTCACCTGAAGAACTTGTTGCTCTGCAATCAGAGATCAAGAATCTGAGTGATGAATTTGATCGCTGCTATGCTGACTGGCTTGGAGCCAAGGTCAGATTTGTGAAGTTAACTGAGAAATTCACTACCAATGTTGCAGCCCCAACGCAATAAGAAATTCCTCAGGATGAAGTATCTACTCAGCCTACTGAAGATCATGTCAGCACCGCTGATGAAAATCAGGCTGCTGATGAAACTGCTAGTACCAGGGCTGATGACTGCATTCCAGCCGCTGATGAAACTGCCAGGGCAACCACTAGTGTTGCGCCTGAAGAGATAGTCAGGCCAGCCGAAGCTGCAACCGTTGTGCCTGAAGAAACTGACCATGCCAGGGCAACTGCATCAGTTGTGCCTGAAGAAAATGAACCAATTTCATCTGCTCCTCCTGCGGCTACATCAAGTCCAATTCTTCCTTCAGCATCAGATGCGAAGAAGACCAAGGCTGTGGAGCGTGCAGCTGTGAAGAAAAGGAAAGCATCAACTTCATCAGAATCTTCAGCCCCGAAGAAGATGAAGAAATTGACAAGCTCTTTTGATAATCCAATTGATGATGTTCCAGTCTCATGCATGCCATCAAAGGAACTCATTCCCTTTGGTGAAGACTATGCGATCCCAAGCGGATCTGATGAAGATATTCCTTCTGTTGCAACTTCAGAGCAGTTGGATGAAGACATTGAAGTGGATACAATCCCTTCAACCCCAGTTATCTCATCGCTAGTGCCTCAGTTCACAGCTGAAGAGGCAGGCGTTGAAGAAATGAGTGAAGAAGATGAGGATGTGGACATTGGGAGCACGACACCAGTGATGAATGATGACTTTTGGGAAAGTCAGCACCCCAATTCTCTGTTGTTCACTCCTCTGCAACAAATTCCTTAATCCCCAGTGCTACTGAAGTTCAAATGGGCTCTGCCGAACCTCACTCCACTCCTTCCATTCATGAAGAGATTCCAGCCACTAGTGCTGATGAAATTGCTGCTGAAGAATTGAAGACCCAGGCTGCAACTGAAGCAGAAACTGAAATTCCTCAGCCTGTGGATCCTGAGATTATGATTCCTGAGGTTATGATGCAATTGACAGACACTCCTCAGCCCAAGACAAAGGATCCTTTCTCAAAGAAGCACAAATTCAAGGTTGATGACTTCTTCCACGAGCACGTGTTCTTCACGGATTACAACCCATATGACTCTGCTCGTCTTAGAAGGAAGCGTTTTCTGGACTGCCAGCCAAGCCAACTTCTATTCTTCACTGCTTTCCAACAAAGACAAAGTCTTCGACCATGAGCATATTCCTCACATGGACATGGAATCACTGCCTTGCTTCGCACCTGTCCTCGGTGTTCTTCATGACGCTGGACTGCTCAACTTCTGCACAGATATTGTTGATTGGAATGAAGAGCTAATTCTTCAGTTCTATGCAACGTTGCACATCACAGGAAATGCTGAAGATGTGAATTCTTGGATGTTGGATTGGATGACAGAAAATACTCATTACAAAGCACCGGCCTCTGAATTGCTTCATGCCCTGCCTGTCAGTCCTCCCCTTGAACGTGCTCGTTGTATATACCATGAACCTGAGCTTACAGATCATTACATGCAAGTGTTGATGAAGCCGCTGGAGCCCGGTCAAGCCCCAAGGACCAAATTCCTCGTCAAGGAATTGTTGTATGTGCCTAGAACTGTCTATCGCATTCTGTCGAAGACATTGAGTCCAATCAAAGGCCACAACTCGAATGATGAAGGAGGCATCATGAAGAATCTGCTATTCAATATCATGCATGGCATTCCTGTCAACTACCATGATTTCTTCATGAGGACTCTGGCCAATGTTGCATTATCTCCATTTGAGTTGAAGCCTTACGCTCCTTGGATTATGAGATTCCTCAGAACAAGGTCTTCACGCAACTACAAGGCCGACTTTCAAAACCATCTCAGCTACTTGCCCCCCATTGAAGTCCTCAAACAGACATTTTCCCCAGCTAATGAAAAGGGCAAGGCCACTGCTGTTATTGATGAAGGCATTCGTCCATTGGATGGTCAATTTCGTAAAGCTGCATCCTACTCCACCAATGATGACTCGGCCACTCATGACTCTACCGCGAATGATTCAAAGCAAAATCCTCAAGGCACCGCTCCAAGGGTGATGACTGATCGTGAGCTTCTCCTCAGTCTTCACCAGAAGGTCGATCGCAACCACAAATGGGTTAAGCGTCAATTTGGTTCAATTCTTCACAACATGACTGCTACACACAATGCAGTGAAGAAAAACCATTACTACCTCCATGAAGTCTTCGGTCACACTTGGGCTGTTCTGTCTCATCTCTATGGTGAAGAAGATCTGAAGCAAATGGGTCTCAAGCAGGACTTTGACTGGTCACAGCCACTGGCGAACAAATACAAGAAAGTCAATGTTCCCTCCTTGGTGGCCAACTCATATTCTTCATCACGCGACACGGATGAGCATGAAGATTTGGACGACACTACGGCAGGCCCTTCTACAACAACCGACCCCAACAACGTTGGTGCTCCTCCATCAACATGATATTCTTCAGGGGCGTTAGTCCTCACTTTTCGACCCTTTTGGTCATTCGATGACAAAGGGGGAGGAATTTGAGTTAGTCTTCAAGCGGGTCTCTCTATATGGGCGTTTTTTTGCTAAGTTACAACTCTCGTTCTTTTGAAAACTTTGTTGGATCGAGTTGTAAACTTAAACCCGATGGTGGTCTGATACTTTTGTTGTGTTCCTCTGCATGCTTATTCCTCATATATGATAATGCACGCATGCTGAATTACATCAGTCACCATATTTCATCATGCATTTCAAATTCTTCATATCATATGTTAAATGCGTGTATGCATTACAAGATATAGGGGGAGTTCTCCATGATTCTACTCTTGAAGTGTGCATTGCTTCAAAAGAAAAATTCCTCACTATGCACACCTTCACGGGGAGTTCTTCTATATCTTGCAATCAAATTCCTCAATATTAGTATTTACACTCCATATGTTTTATCCCCTTTGAAAACTTAACCTATATTGTCATCAATCACCAAAAAGGGGGAGATTGTAAGTGCATCTAGTGCCCCTTAGTGATTTTGGTGTATTGAAGACTTATAGGTTAAGGGACTGATGCGTTTGTGAGTGTACACAGGTCTATAAGTCTATGAGGAGTTTGATATTTACAGAGAAAGTCGACCCCTAAAAATTAATGTCTTTGACTGAAGACTTTGGATTTCTGAAGACTTTCTGAAGACTTTGAAAGTGAAGAAATTGGTGTGCACTTGAAAGTGAAGAAATTGGTGTGCACCTGAAGACTTGGTATTCATACGAGGAACATGAAGCGTGAAAACTTTTGTTTTCGTAGTTTCATTTTCTCTTTCTTAAGTCATAGGAAACACCGTACTGTTAAAGGGGGTCGAGGAAATACTAAGGAAAAATTTCCAAGTGATGCTCATCTCAAAATCCTACACCTACCAATCCTTTCGAGTGAAGTCATTGGAAATTTCATATAGTTCAGTCAATTTCTTCAGTGACAGAGACGAAGTTCTTCTGGTCTTTGAGGAATTTGTTCTGACTGAGGAGTTAGGAATTCGCCAGTGCGGATTGCCTACAAGTGAGGAACATGATAGCCCTGAGGAATTTGAGCCTCAAATTTCCGACCGTTGCTGTGCTACGCGCCAGCTGTCCCAAAATATATTATCCACCTAACAGTCATATCATTAAAGGGCATTTATGTCTTATCATGTCGGGCTGCTCTCTAGGCTATAAATAGCCGCCTTCTACAACCACTAGCTGGTTGGCTGCTCCGAGAGAAACTGACACTTGTCATTTGAGAGCATCCCATCCTCCGAGGACTTTGAGCGAAAATCATCAAGTGAGGAAAACCCAAACCCAAACACCTACAAACCCAAAGTGATTGAGCATCACTGAAGAGATTGATCCTGCGTGGATCCGACGCTTGTTACCTTTGAAGACTGTGCATCTTCCAGACGGTTAGGCGTCATGGTCTAGAGCATCCAAGAGAAAATTGTGGATCGCCGAGTGACCGAGTTTGTGAAGGTTTGGAAGTCACCTGAAGACTTACCATGAGTGATTGGGCGAGGTCTGTGTGACCTTAGCTCAAGGAGAATACGGTGAGGACTGTGTGTCCTCAGGTTTAAATACCTAGCCGCTCCAACCAGACGTACAACTGTCACAACAGTTGGAACTGGTCTACCAAATCATTGTCTTCACCAAGCCTACTAGTTCTATTTCCTCATCTCTTTCATTTCCTCATTACTGTGTTGTGTGCTTGTTCATATCTATTTGAAGACTTTGACTGAAGACTTTCTCAATTTCTTCAGTTCAATTTTTTCAGTCTGTTTGTCTTCATCCTGTTTTATATTGTGCTTACGCTTCTTGTACTCTGTGTCTGTTTTCATTTCATCATGATGTCCATGTTTATGTTATGTCATGTACGCATCTGAGTACTTATTCCGCTGCAAGTAGTTCTTGGCTTAGGAATTTCCTCACCCTGAAATTCCTCTGTGAAGAATTAATAAAAATCGCCTATTCACCCCCCTCTAGTCGACTTAACGCACTTTCATAAAGTATTTGGGGTCATCTCATGTGTAACAAATATCGATAGGTTTCTTCGAATATTCAGTCTTCTCTATAGCTCACAAGCATCCCGGTGAAAAGTAAATGTAGGCAAAATAGATTAAAAAAATCTTTTGCAAACGAAAGCATTCAAGTGTTCAACCTGCGTCCAAAACTTCATGAAAAATAACACTTATTGTGCTTCGCAAAAAATGATCTTTAAAAATCATTTTTTGAGTATCGATTTTTTCTAGACCGCCATGAATGTAACTTAGGATGACTTGGAAGGGGGCGGAGAAGATGGCGAGGAGGAGGGGCTCATGGTAGTGGTCGGCAATGCGGCCTGAGAGAAGGCACGAGAGGCGTTGGGGGCAGACGGTGCCGAGAGCAACGACCTCTCCAGATCCTTCTTATTTTTTCCTGAGATGGCTAGATGAGGTGAGAGGGAGAGTGGCTGAACTTGAGAGGCAGGGGGTATCTACAAACAGGAGTGGAGTGGGAGGGTCTTTTTGCAAAACTGACAGTTTGTCTCAGGTGCGTTTGATGTAAATCGAACGGTTGTAAATGAAAGATGACAGGCACACCATCATCACCAACTCAGCTTTTTATAGTAGAGATTTTTCTGCGCGAACATGGGCCAGCCCAGTAAACGATCACCCCAGGAAACCTTAGCGCGAGACTAGTTTGTACGATCGCTTAATGCGATAATTAGCTCTCGCATAAAATAATTGGCCTCCAGCACACAACAGGACAGCACCATTGGGCTGACCCATTGCACGCTGCAGCTACGACCCGAGTTATGAGCATGCTACTATAGCGATCAGTATGTTTCAATTTTTATTTCATTTTATGAAAATATGATTATTTTTTAAGAAATACGAAAAAATTAAACGCGACATATTTTTGAAAGTTTGGTCATTTTCAAAATAAACATGTTCACTCTTTTTAAACTGTGAACAAAATTTAGAAGATTCCAGAATTGTTTTTGAAAATGGGAGGGTTTTTGGAAATTTAAGGACATTTTTTAAATTTATTAAATACAAAAGGGGGCTTTTTTAATTCTTAAGGAAAACATTTTTTGAAATTCCAAACATTTTTAGGAAATTAACAGTTTTAATATTTATTTATTTTTAAAATGGGAATATTTTTTCGTCTCTAACAAAAATTTGAAAAAACAAATATATTTTGGAAAATCTAAACTTTTTTTGGAAACACGAACATTTTTCTGTTGATATTCCCAAATATTCTCTAAAAATGTGACTTATTTAAAACAGTAAAAAAACTGTAGAAAAACATAAAAAACAAGTAAAGGCCTAACAAGAACCTTCTGGAAGGTTCCCAAAATAGGACAGCTAAATGCGTCCGCCCAGCTGGCTGGTCCTGTGCGAAGCCCAACAATTTGAAGAAGGTGGTCAAATAGGGATTTTGATGTCTCCTTGTTTCTTCACGCGAAGAGACTTGGGCTCAAGCTTCACATGAGAAAACTAGTGGGCCTTCTCAGCTGCCACCGTACGACGGATGACGAGCCCGGCTGGCACGTTCCCTCTGTGTAGCATGTACCTTTTATCTCGAGTTAAACGGTGCAAACCTTAACCAAAAGGCATGTGCTATGTGTATGCCGGCTTATCTCTTGCAGGGATTGTCGCTTGATTAATTTGCCAGCGAAGGACGTATACCGTCAGATTAACTCGGTCGCACGTCTATTCGCAGTCATTGTTCTGCGTTCTACACTTATAATAGAAAGGCCAACTTAATAACTTCAATCAGCTTTATGTAGCTCCTGTACCTTCGAGTCTATGATGCAAAGTGTCATCTCCAAGCAACTCTAATCGGCTAAATAATTCTAAAATCAACACCACGTTGCAGCTATCGTCAATTTCTTGCCATGTGTATGCGCCACTGTAGTCCCACACGTCGGTGGCCGCCCAACGTTGTAGGATTTTTGTAGCAGTATAAGGAATTTATTATATCACAATGGATCCATATCACAATGAAGTCTAAAACAATATAATTAGCACACTAAATGGCATGGCACACGCTCTGCTTCTTCTCACTGCTGTAGGGTCCACCTCCAATTCAGATAGACGAGAACTTCCCTTTTTGCTTCACGGTATGTGGGCAATTTTTTCTCCACAATGTATAAATTTCATATCTATTTAACGGAAAAATGTAGTCACTAAATAAACAAAATAAAAATATATAACTCAATGAATTCCAAAACGGGTGGGCTATATGGCAATTCCCTATTTGACACTCTTCCCGTAGAATAATTGACATATTCTTGACATCATCATTGTAGTGGAGGTACCTAATAAACCATTCTTCTTCTTAAATGAGAGCAAGAGAGGGAGGAATCTGACCACAAAATATATATATTCTCATATGCTTCCGCGGAAACAGAGAAAATTAGATCCTTAAACGGTAAATAAAATTCAACATCAAGTTGAAAGACACCTCACAGGATGCTCATCATCCAAAGCCTGGCACAAATGTGCACAAATGTTTTGGTGCCAGGACATCGAAACATCTTGACTCCATTGTCGTAGGAAGTCACAAAGAGTTAAAAGGTGTAAATACATTTTCACAAATTGCATCGATTCCACCAGAATCATAGAAAAATAAAGACTACATTTGCCGACATATATTTCTTCACATAATATGGTGCCTTTTGCACTCATATGGTTTCATATAAAAGGAAGCTAGTTATAGAAGAATAGCACTCGTTCAACAAAAGAGTTGTATTTATCTAAGAATACATACTTGTTGGAAATATGCCCTAGAGGCAATAATAAATGGTTATTATTATATTTCTTTGTTCATGGTAATTGTCTATTATTCATGCTATAATTGTATTGTCCAGAAATTGTAATACATGTGTGAATACATAGACCACAACATGTCCCTAGTAAGCCTCTAGTTGACTAGCTCGTTGATCAACAGATAGTCATGGTTTCCTGACTATGGACATTGGATGTCATTGATAACGGGATCACATCATTAGGAGAATGATGTGATGGACAAGACCCAATCCTAAGCATAGCATAAAAGATCGTGTAGTTTCGTTTGCTAGAGCTTTTCCAATGTCAAGTATCTTTTCCTTAGACCATGAGATTGTGCAACTCCCGGATACCGTAGGAGTGCTTTGGGTGTGCCAAACGTCACAACGTAACTGGGTGACTATAAAGGTGCACTACGGGTATCTCCGAAAGTGTCTGTTGGGTTGGCACGGATCGAGACTGGGATTTGTCACTCCGTGTGACGGAGAGGTATCTCTGGGCCCACTCGGTAATGCATCATCATAATGAGCTCAATGTGACTAAGGCGTTAGTCACGGGATCATGCATTGCGGTACGAGTAAAGAGACTTGCCGGTAACGAGATTGAACAAGGTATTGGGATACCGACGATCGAATCTCGGGCAAGTAACATACCGATTGACAAAGGGAATTGCATACGGGATTGATTGAATCCTCGACACCGTGGTTCATCCGATGAGATCATCGTGGAACATGTGGGAGCCAACATGGGTATCCAGATCCCGCTATTGGTTATTGACCGGAGAGGCGTCTCGGTCATGTCTGCATGTCTCCCGAACCCGTAGGGTCTACACAGTTAAGGTTCGGTGACGCTAGGGTTGTAGAGATATATGTATGCGGAAACCCGAAAGTTGTTCGGAGTCCCGGATGAGATCCCGGACGTCACGAGAGGTTCCGGAATGGTCCGGAGGTGAAGAATTATATATAGGAAGTCAAGTTTCGGCCACCGGGAAAGTTTTGGGGGTTACCGGTATTGTACCGGGACCACCGGAAGGGTTCCGGGGGTCCACCGGGTGGGGCCACCTATCCCGGAGGGCCCCATGGGCTGAAAGTGGAAGGGAACCAGCCCCTAGTGGGCTGGGCTCCCCCTCATGGGCCTCCCCCATGCGCCTAGGGTTGGGAACCCTAGGGGGGAGCTTCCCCCTTGCCTTGGGGGGCAAGGCAACCCCTTCCCCCCCTTTGGCCGCCGCCCCCCCCCATGAGATCCCATCTCTAGGGCCGGCACCCCCCCAGGGGGCCTATATAAAGGAGGGGGGAGGGAGGGCAGCAACCACAGCCTTGGGCGCCTCCCTCCTCCCCTGCAACACCTCTCTCTCTCTCTCGCAGAAGCTCGGCGAAGCCCTGCCGGAGACCCGCTACATCCACCACCACGCCGTCGTGCTGCTGGATCTCCATCAACCTCTCCTTCCCCCTTTCTGGATCAAGAAGGAGGAGACGTCGCTGCACCGTACGTGTGTTGAACGCGGAGGTGCCGTCCGTTCGGCACTCGGTCATCGGTGATTTGGATCACGACGAGTACGACTCCGTCATCCACGTTCATTGGAACGCTTCCGCTCGCGATCTACAAGGGTATGTAGATGCACTCCTTTCCCCTCGTTGCTAGTAGACTCCATGGATGCATCTTGGTGAGCGTAGGAAAATTTTAAATTATGCTACGATTCCCAACAGTGGCATCATGAGCCAGGCCTATGCGTAGTTACTATGCACGAGTAGAACACAAAGCAGTTGTGGGCGTTGAGTTTGCCAATTCTTCTTGCCGCTACTAGTCTTTTCTTGTTTCGGCGGCATTGTAGGATGAAGCGGCCCGGACCGACCTTACACGTACGCTTACGTGAGACAGGTTCCACCGACTGACATGCACTAGTTGCATAAGGTGGCTAGCGGGTGTCTGTCTCTCCTACTTTAGTCGGAACGGATTCGATGAAAAGGGTCCTTATGAAGGGTAAATAGAAATTGGCAAATCACGTTGTGGTCATACGTAGGTAAGAAAACGTTCTTGCTAGAAACCTACAAACCACGTAAAAACTTGCAACAACAATTAGAGGACGTCTAACTTGTTTTTGCAGCAAGTGCTATGTGATGTGATATGGCCAGAAGATGTGATGAATGATATATGTGATGTATGAGATTGATCATATTCTTGTAATAGGAATCACGACTTGCATGTCGATGAGTATGACAACCGGCAGGAGCCATAGGAGTTGTCTTTATTATTTTGTATGACCTGCGTGTCATTGAATAACGCCATGTAAATTACTTTACTTTGTTGCTAAACGCGTTAGCCATAGAAGTAGAAGTAATCGTTGGCGTGACGACTTCATGAAGACACAATGATGGAGATCATGATGATGGAGATCATGGTGTCATGCCGGTGACGAAGATGATCATGGTGCCCCGAAGATGGAGATCAAAGGAGCATAATGATATTGGCCATATCATGTCACTATTTGATTGCATGTGATGTTTATCATGTTTTTGCATCTTATTTGCTTAGAACGACGGTAGTAAGTAAGATGATCCCTTATAATAATTTCAAGAAAGTGTTCACCCTAACTGTGCACCGTTGCGAAGGTTCGTTGTTTCGAAGCACCACGTGATGATCGGGTGTGATAGATTCTAACGTTCGAATACAACGGGTGTTGACGAGCCTAGCATGTACAGACATGGCCTCGGAACACACGCAATACACTTAGGTTGACTTGACGAGCCTAGCATGTACAGACATGGCCTCGGAACACGGAGGACCGAAAGGTCGAGCATGAGTCGTATAGAAGATACGATCAACATGGAGATGTTCACCGATCTTGACTAGTCCGTCTCACGTGATGATCGGACACGGCCTAGTTAAACTCGGATCATGTTTCACTTAGATGACTAGAGGGATGTCTATCTGAGTGGGAGTTCATTAAATAATTTGATTAGATGAACTTAATTATCATGAACTTAGTCTAAAATCTTTACACTATGTCTTGTAGATCAAATGGCCAACGTTGTCCTCAATTTCAACGCGTTCCTAGAGAAAACCAAGCTGAAAGATGATGGCAGCAACTATACGGACTGGGTCCGGAACCTGAGGCTCATCCTCATAGTAGCCAAGAAAGATTATGTCTTAGAAGCACCGCTAGGTGATGCACCAATCCCACAGAACCAAGACGTTATGAACGCTTGGCAATCACGTGCTGATGATTACTCCCTCGTTCAGTGCGGCATGCTTTACAGCTTAGAACCGGGTCTCCAAAAGCGTTTTGAGAAACATGGAGCATACGAGATGTTCGAGGAGCTGAAATTAGTTTTCCAAGCTCATGCCCAGGTCGAGAGATATGATGTCTCCGACAAGTTCTTCAGCTGTAAAATGGAGGAGAATAGTTCTGTTAGTGAGCACATACTCAGAATGTCTGGGTTGCACAACCGCTTGTCTCAGCTGGGAGTTAATCTCCCGGATGACGCGGTCATTGACAGAATCCTCCAGTCGCTTCCACCAAGCTACAAGAGCTTTGTGATGAACTACAATATGCAGGGGATGGAAAAGACCATTCCTGAGGTATATTCAATGCTGAAATCAGCGGAAGGGGAGATCAGAAAAGAACATCAAGTGTTTATGGTGAATAAAACCACTAAGTTCAAGAAGGGCAAGGGTAAGAAGAACTTCAAGAAGGACGGCAAGGGAGTTGCCGCGCCCGGTAAGCCAGTTACTGGGAAGAAGTCAAAGAATGGACCCAAGCCCGAGACTGAGTGCTTTTATTGCAAGGGAAGTGGTCACTGGAAGCGGAACTGCCCCAAATACTTAGCGGACAAGAAGAAGGCCGGCAACACCAAAGGTATATGTGATATACATGTAATTGATGTGTACCTTACCAGTACTCGTAGTAGCTCCTGGGTATTTGATACCGGTGCGGTTGCTCATATTTGTAACTCAAAACAGGAACTACGGAATAAACGGAGACTGGCGAAGGACGAGGTGACGATGCGCGTCGGGAATGGTTCCAAGGTCGATGTGATCGCCGTCGGCACGCTACCTCTGCATCTACCCACGGGATTAGTTTTAAACCTCAATAATTGTTATTTAGTGCCAGCTTTGAGCATGAACATTGTATCTGGATCTCGTTTAATTCGAGATGGCTACTCATTTAAATCCGAGAATAATGGTTGTTCTATTTATTTGAGAGATATGTTTTATGGTCATGCCCCGCTGGTCAATGGTTTATTTTTGATGAATCTCGAACGTGATGTTACACATGTTCATAGTGTGAATACCAAAAGATGTAAAGTTGATAACGATAGTCCCACATACTTGTGGCACTGCCGCCTTGGTCACATTGGTGTCAAGCGCATGAAGAAGCTCCATGCAGATGGACTTTTGGAGTCTCTTGATTACGAATCATTTGACACGTGCGAACCATGCCTCATGGGTAAGATGACCAAGACTCCGTTCTCCGGAACAATGGAGCGAGCAACCAACTTATTGGAAATCATACATACCGATGTGTGCGGTCCAATGAGTGTTGAGGCTCGCGGAGGATATCGTTATGTTCTCACTCTCACTGATGATTTAAGTAGATATGGGTATGTCTACCTAATGAAACACAAGTCTGAAACCTTTGAAAAGTTCAAGGAATTTCAGAGTGAAGTTGAGAATCAATGTGACAGGAAAATAAAATTCTTACGATCAGATCGTGGTGGAGAATATTTAAGTCACGAATTTGGTACACACTTAAGGAAATGTGGAATAGTTTCACAACTCACGCCGCCTGGAACACCTCAGAGAAATGGTGTGTCCGAACGTCGTAATCGCACTCTATTGGATATGGTGCGATCTATGATGTCTCTTACCGATTTACCGCTCTCATTTTGGGGCTATGCTTTAGAGACTGCCGCATTCACTTTAAATAGGGCTCCGTCTAAATCCGTTGAGACGACACCGTATGAATTATGGTTTGGGAAGAAACCTAAGCTGTCGTTTCTAAAAGTTTGGGGATGCGATGCTTATGTCAAGAAACTTCAACCTGAAAAGCTCGAACCCAAGTCGGAAAAATGCGTCTTCATAGGATACCCTAAGGAAACTATTGGGTATACCTTCTACCTCAGATCCGAAGGCAAGATCTTCGTTGCCAAGAACGGGTCCTTTCTAGAGAAGGAGTTTCTCTCGAAAGAATTGAGTGGGAGGAAAGTGGAACTTGATGAGGTGATAGTCACCCCTTCCGAACCGGAAAGTAGCGCAGCGCGGGAAAATGTTCCTGTGGTGCCTACACCGACTGGGGAGGAAGTTAATGATGATGATCATGAAGCTTCGGATCAAGTTACTGAACTTCGTAGGTCCACAAGGACACGTTCCGCACCAGAGTGGTACGGCAACCCTGTCCTGGAAATCATGTTGTTAGACAACGGTGAACCTTCGAACTATGAAGAAGCGATGGCGGGCCCGGATTCCGACAAATGGCTAGAAGCCATGAAATCCGAGATAGGATCCATGTATGAAAACGAAGTATGGACTTTGACTGACTTGCCCGATGATCGGCGAGCCATAGAAAACAAATGGATCTTTAAGAAGAAGACAGACGCGGATGGTAATGTGACCATCTATAAGGCTCGACTTGTCGCTAAGGGTTATCGACAAGTTCAAGGGGTTGACTACGATGAGACTTTCTCACCCGTAGCGAAGCTGAAGTCCGTCCGAATCATGTTAGCAATTGCCGCATACTATGATTATGAGATATGGCAGATGGACGTCAAAACGGCATTCCTTAACGGCTTCCTTAAGGAAGAGTTGTATATGATGCAGCCGGAAGGTTTTGTCGATCCTAAGAATGCTAACAAAGTATGCAAGCTCCAGCGCTCAATCTATGGGCTGGTGCAAGCATCTCGGAGTTGGAACATTCGCTTTGATGAGATGATCAAAGCGTTTGGGTTTACACAGACTTATGGAGAAGCCTGTGTTTACAAGAAAGTGAGTGGGAGCTCTGTAGCATTTCTCATATTATATGTGGATGACATATTATTGATGGGAAATGATATAGAATTCTTGGAAAGTATAAAGGCCTATTTGAATAAGTGTTTTTCAATGAAGGACCTTGGAGAAGCTGCTTATATATTAGGCATCAAGATCTATAGAGATAGATCAAGACGCCTCATTGGTCTTTCACAGAGTACATAACTTGACAAGATATTGAAGAAGTTCAATATGGATCAGTCCAAGAAGGGGTTCTTGCCTGTATTGCAAGGTGTGCAATTGAGCACGGCTCAATGTCCGACCACGGCAGAAGATATAGAAAAGATGAGTGTCATCCCCTATGCCTCGGCCATAGGGTCTATTATGTATGCCATGCTGTGTACCAGACCTGATGTAAACCTTGCCGTAAGTTTGGTCGGAAGGTACCAAAGTAATCCCGGCATGGAACACTGGACAGCGATCAAGAATATCCTGAAGTACCTAAAGAGGACTAAGGATATGTTTCTCGTTTATGGAGGTGATGAAGAGCTCGTCGTAAAGGGTTACGTCGACGCTAGCTTCGACACAGATCTGGATGACTCGAAGTCACAGACCGGATACGTGTATATTTTGAATGGAGGAGCAGTAAGCTGGTGCAGTTGCAAGCAAAGCGTCGTGGCGGGATCTACATGTGAAGCGGAGTACATGGCAGCCTCGGAGGCAGCACAGGAAGCAGTCTGGATGAAGGAGTTCATTACCGACCTAGGGGTGATTCCCAATGCGTCGGGCCCGATGACTCTCTTCTGTGACAACACTGGAGCTATTGCCCTTGCGAAGGAGCCCAGGTTTCACAGGAAGACCAGGCATATCAAGCGTCGCTTCAACTCCATTCGTGAAAGTGTTCAAAATGGAGACATAGATATTTGTAAAGTACATACGGACCTGAATGTAGCAGATCCGTTGACTAAACCTCTCCCTAGGGCAAAACATGATCAACACCAGGACGCAATGGGTGTTCGATTCATCACAATGTAACTAGATTATTGACTCTAGTGCAAGTGGGAGACTGTTGGAAATATGCCCTAGAGGCAATAATAAATGGTTATTATTATATTTCTTTGTTCATGGTAATTGTCTATTATTCATGCTATAATTGTATTGTCCGGAAATCGTAATACATGTGTGAATACATAGACCACAACATGTCCCTAGTAAGCCTCTAGTTGACTAGCTCGTTGATCAACAGATAGTCATGGTTTCCTGACTATGGACATTGGATGTCATTGATAACGGGATCACATCATTAGGAGAATGATGTGATGGACAAGACCCAATCCTAAGCATAGCATAAAAGATCGTGTAGTTTCGTTTGCTAGAGCTTTTCCAATGTCAAGTATCTTTTCCTTAGACCATGAGATCGTGCAACTCCCGGATACCGTAGGAGTGCTTTGGGTGTGCCAAACGTCACAACGTAACTGGGTGACTATAAAGGTGCACTACGGGTATCTCCGAAAGTGTCTGTTGGGTTGGCACGGATCGAGACTGGGATTTGTCACTCCGTGTGACGGAGAGGTATCTCTGGGCCCACTCGGTAATGCATCATCATAATGAGCTCAATGTGACTAAGGCGTTAGTCACGGGATCATGCATTGCGGTACGAGTAAAGAGACCTTCCGGTAACGAGATTGAACAAGGTATTGGGATACCGACGATCGAATCTCGGGCAAGTAACATACCGATTGACAAAGGGAATTGCATACGGGATTGATTGAATCCTCGACACCATGGTTCATCCGATGAGATCATCGTGGAACATGTGGGAGCCAACATGGGTATCCAGATCCCGCTGTTGGTTATTGACCGGAGAGGCGTCTCGGTCATGTCTGCATGTCTCCCAAACCCGTAGGGTCTACACACTTAAGGTTCGGTGACGCTAGGGTTGTAGAGATATATGTATGCGGAAACCCGAAAGTTGTTCGGAGTCCCGGATGAGATCCCGGACGTCACGAGAGGTTCCGGAATGGTCCGGAGGTGAAGAATTATATATAGGAAGTCAAGTTTCGGGCACCGGGAAAGTTTTGGGGGTTACCGGTATTGTACTGGGACCACCGGAAGGGTCCCGGGGGTCCACCGGGTGGGGCCACCTATCCCGGAGGGCCCCATGGGCTGAAAGTGGAAGGGAACCAGCCCCTAGTGGGCTGGGCGCCCCCTCATG
This sequence comes from Triticum aestivum, assembly GCF_018294505.1. Taxonomy (NCBI): domain Eukaryota; kingdom Viridiplantae; phylum Streptophyta; class Magnoliopsida; order Poales; family Poaceae; genus Triticum; species Triticum aestivum. The sequence goes on from NC_057808.1 coordinate 432,822,313, forward strand.
GGCCTCCCCCCATGCGCCTAGGGTTGGGAACCCTAGGGGGAGCTTCCCCCTTGCCTTGGGGGGCAAGGCAACCCCTTCCCCCCCTTTGGCCGCCCCCCCATGAGATCCCATCTCTAGGGCTGGCGCCCTCCCAGGGGGCCTATATAAAGGGGGGGCGGAGGGAGGGCAGCAACCACAGCCTTGGGCGCCTCCCTCCTCCCCTGCAACACCTCTCTCTCTCTCTCGCAGAAGCTCGGCGAAGCCCTGCCGGAGACCCGCTACATCCACCACCACGCCGTCGTGCTGCTGGATCTCCATCAACCTCTCCTTCCCCCTTGCTGGATCAAGAAGGAGGAGACTTCGCTGCACCGTACGTGTGTTGAACGCGGAGGTGCCGTCCGTTCGGCACTCGGTCATCGGTGATTTGGATCACGGCGAGTACGACTCCGTCATCCACGTTCATTGGAACGCTTCCGCTCGCGATCTACAAGGGTATGTATATGCACTCCTTTCCCCTCGTTGCTAGTAGACTCCATGGATGCATCTTGGTGAGCGTAGGAAAATTTTAAATTATGCTACGATTCCCAACAATACTCCCCACTAGTAACTCCCATATAGAATACAAATAACTTCTCATTCATAAACAAAATATATCAGGTTGTGAGAAAGCGAGGCTTGTAGCAAAAAGGGTTCACGCGGAGACCCAACATCAATTATGATGTAACATACCCTCTTGATATAAGTGGAATTATGTTTCGATACTAAATATCATTGGCAATATAAATAATATTATCCATGCAGTTAATAGATGTAGTGACTACATACTCATATTTCACTCGTTTCGAAAATCCATATTGAAGTCCCTGAAGGGCTTACATTTCTGAATCCAAAAATAAATCGCAACAGACTTTCTGTAGAACTTCATAAGTCACTCTATAACTTGAAATGGCCAGAAATCATATGTACTACCGACTAAATGAGTTCCTTCTTTAAAAGGACTTCTAAAATAATGATGATTGTTTGTGTGGTTAATATAGGGATCCCAAATTGGTTTCCATATATAAGTTAGTCAATATTGATGACCTCATCATCAATATCTATAGAAGACCTATACATACACAAAATTATCTCCGGGCGGGAATTTGGATTCATCTAAATTTATCTTAAGTTTACAACATGAACATTTCTCAAGAATACATATCAGTCTACATATATCCAAAACATATATGAGAAGCTCAATGTGGATATATCATACCAGTAAAAGACATGTATGGTCATACTACCCTACTATGGTACAAACCCATTCTTACCTAGGGGTGCTAACGAAGTGATATCAGGACCTAAATTTCTATATCTCACTAATGCCAAAGCACTTGTATAGTTGCAAACTATGTCAGGCCTGACACTATATTTGCTATATTTATTCAGAGTGCAACCCCCAACAAAAGGTATATGGTCGATATAAGGAATACCAGCTTATATGTCAAGATCACAATAGATCTTGGACAATTACATCAGGAAAATCAAGATATGCCCATGATATGATATAATGATACTGGCTACTTATTGATACTAACAATGCCATATCAATGACTGACTATGCAGGAATAGCCTTCTTATGAAAGTCATCTAAATAGACTTTAATGGTTGCTTCACTTATCATTCTAACACAATTACTTTATATGAACATTCAAAATATGAATGGCTTAACAAAATGGTTGACCACACTCAAAATGATGTGGCTAAGATTCATTAGAATCACATATTATTATTTATCAAGATAATATCACTTGTATCATTAAAATACATTAGGTTATATGAAGAGTAATATCAGAAATAAATTACTCATAAATTATTGTGAAGATCTAACAGATTATTCATAGTGTTATTACCAACTTCTACATTCCATTGTCATGCCAATGGAACTAATATAACAAAACCTCTAGAGTTGGGAAGTTCAGGAGGAGTAGACTCCAAAATTATAACCTAATAATAATAATTAGATTCATATATTGTACTCCTTTTCCCTTCATGGGTTTTCCCCTAATGGTTTCTCCTAAAAGGGTTTTAATGAGACAATATAGATACAAGTGTTTAGATATGTCATATGAGTTTCTTCATGTATTTTCCCACTGGATTTTAGAGGGGGTTTTCAGTGACATATGAGATCACACTATTTTCCTTTATGAGTTTTTCTTTCAAAATTTCACATAACGGTGTTTAATGAGGTGATATCTTCTCAAGACAATATGTGATAATTTCAATTTTCCCATATCGGGTTTTGAAGGAAAGTACATAAATCATTTTTTTTATAAACTCACTAATGAGTTTTCTCCTCCTTCAGAGGTTTTTCTCTTATGAGTTATTAAGAGACAACAATCATTATATGTTGTATCATTTCCTCCTTACTTTTTCCTCTAGGTTTAAATGAGTTTTAAGTTTCCATCATTTACGTTCACTTCTAAGCAACATCCCCACTAACCTTTCCCTGAATCTTCATTGGGTGAGCCCATATTTCCCAACCAAATGAAGCCACATCGCACAACCAAATGAAGCCACATCACTCTATAACTTGCAGTCCATAAGAGCAAGTCTAATGGTACATTCAGCAGTCTGTAAGGAATAGACTATTATATCTTGGATGAGTTGGGTGAGAGAGAAGATGAGAGAAGGAAAACAGGTTGTATATTAACAGAGCTGCAACACGAATTTTAAGAAACATTGTGAGAGTGTAAAATGGGTCATGTATTAATAAAGTAGTAATTCTTAGTAACTACTCCCTCTGTTCCTAAATATAAGTCTTTGTAGGGATTCCATTAGGTGGACTACATACGGAGCAAAATGAATGAACCTAAACTTAAAATGCATCTATATACATTCCTATGTGGTTCATAGTGAAATCTCTACAAAGACTTACATTTAGGAACGGAGGGAGTAGTTACTATAGATGTTGGCTATTAGATTGGCTATACCTGACATGGTAACTCCATATCGCTGGTTGTTGGCTACACTATGAGAAAACTCAATCTTAAATGTGGGAAAACAAAATCACAATATTAAATGAGTTAGTAACTCAATATCAATTTGTGAAGAAAGTTACTGCCATCTCTTTCCTCTTTCACAAGAAAAGCTCTTCTCCTTCCGTCGGCGCCGCTGCCGGTTCGCCCCATTTTCGATGGCCTCTAGGCCATGGAGGTGCAGAGGATATTGGCCCCTCGCCGGTGGGAGGGACCCCGTTCTGGTTCTTGTTAGGTTCAATGTCTTGGTTGGGGCTGTGTGGCGGCGGCAATGTCACTTAGTAGGAAAAATGTCACCCATGTTCTATCCCCATCCCGATGGTGCGTCTAACATCGTCAGAGGGCCTGTGGAGGTGTGTCTTCATTCGGGTGTTTACAGGTTTGATCCTTCTGATCTACGACTTTCTTCATCGACGATGGTTGCTACTCTGGTGCGTTGGTCCTATGGGGCCTTAGCCCGACGACTTCCCGACTGTCTACTACAACAAGGCTTGCCCGGCTCCGGTGAGGGAGGGACGGTGGCGGCGGCGCGCCTTCGGCTCGGTCCAGTGCTTGTAGTCGTTGCTAAGTGGTCCACGGACATGGTTGTAATTTTTATTACTTTTTTGTTATTTGTACTGTCATGATTGAACATGAATAGATTGGAAATTTCTCGATTTTTTTAAGAAAGTTTCGTTTAAGGAAACAATAGAATAACGATCCACATTGGATATATATATACCTAATTAAAATAAAAAATAGAACAAACAAAAGCACATACATTGTGTACGAGCTTAATTACAGCTCTTCATTGTACTGCGAAAACAAATCGAATGGCGTGTGCTACGTAGTACGTGGCCACATCATAAGTTCCATATCAGCTTGAGTAGGCCAAGTAGGTCTTGATGTCCGAGGTGGAGAAGCCGTTGAAGTTGGAGCCGGAGGCGGTGGTGTAGGCGCCCATGTCGTCGAACACGAGCCAGTCCCCTACGCTCATCTCTGGCAGCTGGTACCCGGTCACCACCGTGTCGAGGGAGTCGCACGTCGGCCCGAACACCGTCGACGTGTACGTCTTCTCGCCGGCGCGCGGCACGGCGAGCGGCCTCGGTTGGGGCACGTAGTGGTCCATGGGGATGCAGCTGAGGGTGCCGTAGAGGCCGTCGTCGATCCAGTACTCGCGTACCTCGCCGCGAGTGCGCTTCCCGATGACCCGCGCCGCCATTGTGAAGGCGGTCTCGGCGAAGTACCTCCCCGGCTCGCCTATCACCTCCACGCAGGGAAGCTCCCCGAAGTAACGCTCGAGCGCCGCGTTGATGACCGCGGCCGCCTCGTCGAACGCCGGGCCGGCCATGAACCCGCCGCCGATATCGAGCACGCGCATGGGCGGCATGCCGAGCCCGGCTGCCGCGTCGAAGACCCCGCGCGCGGCCTCAATGGCGCCCCGGTACACGTCCGTGTTGGACGCGCCGCTGCCGACGTGGAACGACACGCCAGCCACGTTGAGCCCCTCGCGCTGGGCGGCGCGGAGGAGCGGCAGGACCTCGTCCTCGTGCGCGCCGTACTTGGTGCCGAGGTCCACCCGGGCCTCGCCGCCGTCCGGGCCCTTGATGCGGAGGATGAGCTCGCAGCCCGGGTGGCAGCGCTTCACCTTGATCACCTCCTCCTCGGAGTCGTAGGTGGTGAGGTTGACGCCCACCTCAGCGGCGTACTCGAGGTGCGCCTCGGGCTTGCACGGGTTGGCGTACACGATGCTGCCGGGCTGCACGCCGAGCGCGAGCACGGCCTCGATCTCCCTGCGGCTGGCGCAGTCGAAGCCGGCCCCGAGCGCGGCCAGCGCGCCGAGCAGCGCCGGCTCCGGGTTGCACTTGACGGCGTAGCAGGCGCGCACGCCGGGGAGCGCGCGGCGCCAGCCGCGGTACAGGTCGACGACCCGGGCGAGGTCGAAGACGTAGAAGGCGCTCCGCACGCCGCCGGCTGCGATGGTGCGCATCAGCGCGGCGACGGCGTCCTTCTCCTTGAGCGCGTCCCGCCGGAACGCCAGCACCTTCTTGTCCTTCACCCCCGGCGCCACCAGCACCGCCTGCATCGGGCTGCTCCCAACCATCTCGACGACGGATGCGACTGTGAATATCTCACTTAAACAATGAGAGCCCAGCTCTGCGTGGTGAGTTACGGTTTCTCGGGGCGTGGCACGTGCACGAACAACCGTGTGAAGTGCGGCGAGAAGATCGCTGGCTCGGGGAATGCCTCTTGGCGTGTGTGGCTTGTTGGTTGCGACGGACTCGGCGTCTTATATAATGCTCTGGCGCCTCTGCCGGCGGTTTGGTGGCGAAGGATGAACCTAGAAGAAGTGGCCGGGTTAGGTTAGGTGGTGCGCGGTCAGAGAGCTCCGACGCCGCGGCAGGTGTGCGACGGTAGGTAGGCTGGCGCACTAGCTGGGGGGCGGCATCTCGTCCCCCGTCCCCCGTTGTCTCTGAAACGGTGTGGTGTGGTGTGCGGCCCAGCGCCAACGACTCTGAACATTTCGTCGCTTGCTGCGGCTGGTTCCAGGACTCTTCTTCGTTGCTTTGCCAGATCCGGGACTCTGTGTCGGGTCCGGTCAAACAAAATGGGAAGGTGCGCATGCTGTTCTTTATTCGGCTGCAATTTCAAAAAGGCTTCTATGAACATGTTCGCGGCACGTGTTGCCCAGGCTCTGGCCATTTTGGGCCGGCAAGCCCAAGCTTGGGCCTGGTACCAGATGGGACGTGTTGGGCCCTGGACCTCTTACTTTGCATGGCCTGGTTTCCATTATTTCAAAAAGAAAAAGAAAAGCTCGAAATCACTAATCAAGGAGTACTCGTTGCAAAGAACACTTCACCTTCCCAGGTCGCGACAAATGGCGCACATGCAGCGCACCATTTTTCGCAACCTAGGAGTTTTTCCTTTTTTCATACATCCGTTTATTCAAAACATTTTATCTCTTAAACCGTACGTCCAAATCTTGAACTGTTTTCACCGTTGGATTCCTCGCGTCGAGATCTTCAAAACTAGATCCCATGTTGATAAGTAACTTTTTTTCACGAAAAAAATCGGATGAAAAAACCGAACCGGGAGCACGGGTTTTTTTTTCCTTTTCCGAAAGAGGCATGCCCGTGCTTCTGGAGAAATGACAACCGTGCCTCTCGTGGAAGCAAAACCGTGACTATCGTGGAAGGAAAAAAACAGAAAACACGTTTTTTTCCGTTTTCGAGAGGCACGGCCGTGACTCTCGCGAAAGCACAACCGTGCCTCTCGCGGAAGCAAAACCGTGACTCTCGTGAAAGAAAAAAAAACAGAAAACGCGTATTTTTTCCCTTTCCGAGAGACACGGCCGTGACTCTCGCGAAAACACAACCGTGCCTCTCGCGGAAGCAAAACCGTGACTCTTGCGAAAAAAACAGAGAACGCGTTTTGTTTTTCCCTTTCCGAGAGGCACGGCCGTGACTCTCGCGAAAGAAAAAAAAACAGAAAACGCATTTTATTTTTCGTTTCCGAAAGGCACGGCTGTGACTCTCGCTAAAGCACAACCGTGCCTCTCACGAAAGAAAAAAAAAGAAAACACGTTTTTTCGCACAAATATTTTTTTTGATCAAAAAGCTAAGGAAGACCGGGGAAAAACCAAAACGTCGAAAAAACCGTTTAAAAAGCCGAAAACGAGTGCGGAAAAATAAAAAAAATCCGAAGGGAGCATCTAGAGCGCGACACGTGGCGAATGGCTGAGAGCGAGCCAAGTGGCGCTGATCGTTGCGAGGCTCCCGAAGGAGCGCTCGTTAACTAGTTGCTCTCAGAAAAGCTTCCAATCTATTCATCAAACACAATTGCAGTAAAATAAATAAATAAATAATACATTTATGTACGTAGACCACCTACCGATGACTACAAGTACTGCAGCAAGTCGAAGACATGCCGCAGTCAGCTTCTTCTTCACCAGAGCAGGCAAAACATTGTTGTAGTAGATAAACGAAAAGTCATCATGTTAAGGCCCTAAGGGCATGTCCAACGCGGACCCTTAAACCGCCCGTAACTGTCCGGACCGCTCAGTCTGAACGCGGTTTGCCATCCAACGCGAGCCTGTATTGGTTCACTGAGAGGTCCAGACGTACTTTTTTTTGGCGAACCCGAGACAAACGTGAGTGAAGGGGGAAGGGCTTTCGGGAGTCTAGATAGCAGCCACGCCCGTTTCTGACGGCTGCTCGTTTCTGACTGCCCTGGCCCACCCAAAACCCTTCTAGGACCCCGCGCCTCCATCCTCCCCATTTTTCTCTCCTTCCTTCTTCTCTCTTGCCTTCGCCCCTGCTCCACCACCCCGGCCGCCACGCCACCCCTGCCGGAACTCTACGTCTCCATCACCTTCAGCGTTCCAACCGGGCTCCACCCCGCATCTCCTCCATCGTCGTTCAACCCCTATCCTCCGACCGCTCTGGCAGGTACCATCTGCTATTTCTATACTCACCATGCCTGACAGCTGTTCGATGAATTATCAGAGCTAAAAAAGTTGTCCCTTATTCTTTCAAGCTATGGATTCCGATTTGGAGTACATATACGAGCACTATGTTGAGTCGTCCAACGGCTCCTCCGACAATGAGGACTACACAGATGAGTCAGCGATGATGCAGGCGGTTATTGAAGACGCGGAGCGTGTGGAGGAGCATGTTCTTAATTTCAAGGGATCGATCAAGGGTCAGCACAGGGCGCGCGACCATATGACACTGATGGACAACTAGTTTGTCCCCAATGCACTCTTCGCTGACTATTTCGCCGGTGTTTTCGGATGCGCAAGACTGTATTCGATCATTTGTACCATGGCATCCAGTCCTATGATGACTTCTTCATCTTAAAGGACATCGTGGGAATGTAATATTTGAACTTTTTAGAATTTGAACTACTGCGGCATGCGGCTATTTGAATGTCTATACTCTATTTATGTGGCTACTTGAACATTTGAGCTCTATGTATGCGGCTATTTGAATGTGCGGACTTTCAACAAAAATTAGGGAAGCTGGATGTATGCGGGCAGCGTTGGATGGCCGCCTCCCGCATTCGTGTCCGCGAACGGATGCAGGAGAAAATTTGCGGGTCGGCACTGGAGATGCACTAAAGGACTAACACACCATAACAACAACCATTGCTGATCAAGCGAAATTTAAATCGCAAGGATCCAACCAGCGCACACACATGAACGCAGACGAAAGAAGACCGTTGCAAAGCAGATCCAACGAAGATAATCACCAATTAAATCCCGCAATATTTGATGGAGGTACATCTCCGCACGCCCTCCGACAATGCTAGATGCACCGTCGGGACGGGTTCTAAGTAGGGAGAACCTTATTCCATCTATAGGGAGCCACTGTCGTCTCGTTTTCCTGAGCAGAACACAAACCCTAAAAGCTTAGAAAAAAACCTAAAAACAAGAAGGAGCCTTCCCACCGACAATGGTCGGGATCGACCATGCCACCATGGCCCTAAGGCCATAGAAAATGAGGGAGATCGACGACGACATTGGTAGAGGCGGAAAAACTGTCGGAGTAAAATGACCACGGGTAGCCTCAACAACCCCCCATGGTATTTCAAGACATCGGGGCTAGCTGCGCCCCTCACACCTCCAGGACGAACGAACGGCTTCATGGGTCGTCTGGTCAAGGAGGCCGAGTGCTAGTAGGCGGCAAGGCACCAGAAGGCGGCCACGAGGAGGCCGGCTTCTAGCAGGCGGCACCTCATACCCTCAAAGTTTGCACCCACATAACTACGACGGGACAGGGAGTGGCTACAGTGTGACCTGCCACCCCCAAATCCAGGGCGGAGCGTGGCTACAGTGCGGTGTACCAAGCGGACACCCCTCGCCCGGCGCGGAACTGTTCCCACATGGCCCGTGACATCACCTTCGACAGGAGGAGCCATGCTCCCACGATGGCCCGTCGGTACGGCCCGCAGGCAGCGGGCCCTACCTGTCGGCGAGCCCCAGAAGGTGGCGAATCTCCAGCAGGCGGCCACAGTGGCGGGCCGCCTCCTAGCAGGCGGCCCTTCACCCCCTCGGAGTCTGCGCACCATTAATCAGATAAGACGGGGTGTGGCTACAGTGAGCGCCTGCCAGGCGGCGGGACTGTAGCCACGCTCCCCCCGACCAGGCCTCCGTCATCAGGGGCGAGGCTACAGTACAAAGCGGTCAGTGTGGCCCATAGGCGGTGGGCCCTACCTATCGGCCGAGATCATGGCAGTCGGCGGGGCTCACCAGGTGGCGGGCCCTAGCAGCCGGCGACCAGAGACACTGACGGCCGGGTCCTACACCCAGCGGGATTACCATTGTATCCCTGGGGGCAGGCCTATATAAACCCCCAGGCTTCCCCATGCAAAGGGTTCAGAACCTTAGAAGTCACACACACCCACATAGAGAGAGTGGAGTAGAGCTAGCCCTGCCCTTCTTTTTCCTCTAGCCAAACAGCTCAAGGAGCAACCTTGTAGCCACTTTTTTGAGATAGTGATCATGCGGAGACCCCGCAGAGCAAGATTAGGGGTGTTATCTCCGAGGAGAGCCCCGAACCTGGGTAAGATTCACAGGCGTATGCGGTCTCGCTCACTCCTGCATCTAGAGCCCGGCGACGTACTCTTGTCCCCATCCATGATAAGCCACCCCTGGCATATGTCGCATGATAACCCCGACATTTGGTGCCCACCGTGGGGCTAGGTGCACCGTCGTCCGGAAACATGTTCTGGACGGGAACCCTCTTTCTTCCTGATGAGCGCAGCCAGCCAGGCACGCCTGATGGCGTTTGCGCCAACACGCTGCGCGGCGTGGAAGCTGCTTGCGTCGCAAGCTGCCTCGCTGACCTCGTCGGCGGGATCCGCCTCTCCGACGAGCCTGCGCCCGGCACGGGGGCAGTCAGCTCAGAGAGCTGCCTCCTCGACCTCCTCGGCAAGCTTCACATCGCTGACGAGCCCGCCTCCGTCCTGGAGTCAATCGGCTCCACCGACCCGCCCGTCGACATGATCAATGACACCAACGCCGCACCCTCTGTCGCCTTTCCCGATCATGTGGTGATCGTCGATGACCCGCTTCCCGATGCTGACAGCAGTGCCAGCACCAGCACCGTCATGGAGGTGCTGGTCATCAGCCACGATGGAGCCTGTGATGGAGCGGGCCAGGACCCGTTGCAGGCAGCAATGCAGAACCTGTCCGCGCCTGTTGAGCCCGGCGCGAACGGCGAAACGTTGGAAGCGTGCCGCGTTGCACTCCTTTACAGCGCCAACAAGTTGTCAACCATGAGACGCCTCACCGAGACCTACCAGCGCGAGATCGACCGCGCCGTCTACGGCACGCCGGCTCCTGGCGGGCCCAGCCGCATGGGCATGGTCCGGCAACGCGGCGCTGCCATCGCCAGCATGCTGGGGGCCGACCGGCCTGTCTACGCCACCCCCATCGAGAACTTACGCGCCGCGCAGGCGGGTGCAGACAAGCTAGACCACCTGGAGGGCGACGAGCGTCGTTCATGACAGAGCGCGTCCAGCAGCTCATCGACGCGGCCGCCGCGTGCTGGAACCCGGCGTACAAGCTGAGAATTACCCCCCCCCCCGCCGTAAGCACGGGGCGAACTCCCGGTCGCTGACAGTCGGCGCCCGTGATCGACAAGACCAAGAGCCGGCTGCTAGCCGCAGCCGCACACGCATCACCATCGAGCGCGACCAAGACGGCCGCCCACGAGCAGTGGAATGGTGGGACGATCGTCGGCCTCCCCCGCGCAGGGAGAGGTGCGCTTCCCCGCCGCCTGTTGTGCATCCAACTCTCGGAGGCCGGCTGGGCCCCCATGAAGGAGTCGGAGAAAATGACGCCCGCCACCGGATCGACCGACTGGCTCGGTCCCTGGCGGTAGAAGAAGAAGATGCAATCGGTCCGCCTTGTTTCGGGCCCCGCATTCGCGACGAGCCCTTCCCCAAAGGGTTCTCGCTCCCTCGAGACACTCCCAAGTACAACGGCTCCGTGAAGCCGGAAGATTGGCTGGTTGACTACTCCACTGCCGTCAACATAGCAAACGGCAACAAGCGAGTTGCCGTGAAGTACGTTCCGCTCATGCTCCAGGGCACGACTCGGACATGGCTGAATAGCCTCAAGCCCTACAGCGTCAACAACTGGCTGGACTTCACCGAAGTCATCATCCGCAACTTCACCAGCACCTACAAGCGGCCTCCCAAGCCCCGCCAGCTCTCTCTGTGCGTCCAAGGCCCCACCGAGTCCACCCGCGACTAATTGACGCGGTGGGACGAACTGCACAACTCCTGCGACGCGGTGCACGAGGTGCAAGCCATAGAGTACTTCACAGCCGGGTGCCGAGAGGGCACCCTATTCAAGCACCGACTCCTCTACGACGAGCCGGCCACACTCGACGAGCTGCTGATCATAGGAGACAAGTACGCCACTGCCGACTCCTCCATGAAGTCGGAGCTCCGCGTGGACACCTCTGGGAAGGTGCTCCCTCCGGCTCCTCAGACTCCGGCTGGTGACTCCAGTCGGTGCCAGCAGTCGAACGACAACAAGCGCAAGGCCCAGCAACCGGCATCCACCAGCCGGTAGGTGGCAACAGTCGAAGACCAGCAGCCTGAGGGACAACCCGGCCCCAAGCGCCAGAAGGGCAGCAAGCCTGCTTGGTTGCCTGCCTTCTCCTATGAGCAAACCCTTGATGCACCCTGCAAGTTCCACGGCGGCGCGAAGCCATCCAACCACACAACTCGGAAGTGCCACTGGCTCACCCGCATCGCCAAGGGCGAAGGACTGCCGCCTCCGCCTGCTGGCCAGCCGGCTCCGCCTCCTCAGCAGCCGGCGGCCCGTCCAGTCGTCGCAATCCAAGACGAGTTCCCCGAAGAGCACAGAGCCTATGTCGTCATCACTAGCGTGGTCGATGATAAGCAAAGTCAGCGTCAGCAGCACCGTGAGGTGAATGCTGTCGCCTCTGAAGTCCTAGAGTTCATGTACTGGTCCGAGAGGCCCAACAGCTGGAGCCGTGCTGACCACCCGGAGGTGATGCCTTCTCCGGGTTCCTACGCAATGGTGCTCGAATCAACCTTCGCAACTGAGAGGCGGGCCTCCCGTTTCTCCCGGATTCTGATAGACAGCGGCAGCATCATCAACATCCTCTACCGCGACACCATCGAGAACCTGGGCATCAGAGAAAAACAGCTGCAACCCACCCAGACTGTTTTCCACGGCATTGTGCCCGGCCTGTCCTACTCTCTAATCGGCAAGATCAAGATAGATGACCTCTTCGGAGACAAAGATCATTTCCGCTGCGAGCCCATCTGGTTCGAGGTGGTTGACCTGGAAAGCCCCTACCACGCGCTCCTGGGCCGGCCAGCTCTCGCCAAGTTCATGGCGGTGCCCCACTACGCATACCTCAAGATGAAGATGCCGGGTCCCAAGGGGATCATCACCATTGTCGGTGACTACAAGAAGTCGGTCGCGTGCGCCACCGCCAGCAGCCGGCTGGCCGAGTCCCTTGTCATTGCTGAAGAGAAGCGCCTCCTTGACTGGGTTGTGGCCATGGCCAGCAAGCAGCCGGACTTATCACCCGACCCCAAGGAATCAGAGACTCAGGGCTCCTTCTAGCCGGCCAAAGAGACCAAGAAGATTGCTCTGGATCCAGAGCACCCGGAGAGGCACGCTATTGTGGGGACCAACCTTGATAGGAAATAGGAAAGCGAGCTCGCCGATTTCCTCCATGAGAATCGGGACATCTTCGCATGGTCTCCCAAAGACATGACGGGTGTTCCGGCGGATTTTGCCGAGCACAAGCTACATGTCAGATCAGATGCAAAACCAGTCAAGCAACCCCTCCGCCACTTGTCAGAAGAGAAGAGAAGAATTGTTGGTGAGGAGATCGCCCGGCTTCTAGCAGCCGACTTCATCATGGAAGTATTTTTTCCAGAATGGCTTGCCAACCCAGTCCTTGTACTAAAGAAGAATAACAAGTGGTGCATGTGCATTGATTACACTAGCCTCAACAAAGCCTGCCCCAAAGATCCGTTTGCTCTACCTCGGATAGACCAAGTGATTGACTCCATAGCCGGATGCGAGCTGTTGAGTTTTGTGGATGCCTACTTTGTCGGATGTGGGGTTCCGGCAAAACCCTTAAGGTTTGAACTCTGGGGTGCGCGCGAAGTTCTTTCCCTCCTACCGATCTACGCCCTAGCTCGCTAAGATCTCACAGACGAACTGGACGAACTAACAACACGGAAGGACACGAGATTTATACTGGTTTAGGCCACCGTTGTGGTGTAATACCCTACTCCAGTGTGTGGTGGTGGATTGCCTCTTGGGCTGATGAAGAACAGTACAAGGGGAAGAACAACCTCCTGAGGTTGAGGTGTTCTTGTGCTCTGTGGACTTGTGGATGAGAACCCGACCGGATCGACCTGCCTCTACTGTGGTGGCTAGCTCTACTTATATAGGCCCTGGTCCTCTCCCCAAATATTGAGTGGGAAGGGAGCCAACAACGGCGGGCGAATTTGAAAGGGGACAGCTAGTACAAGCTATCCTGACAAAAGCGGTCTTCGCCTGCAAAAGGCTTTGGTGGTGACGCCGTCTTGGGCTCCACGGTGACCTCCATCTTGCCGTCCTGCTGGTCTTGGTCTCGTTGCACCGATATGGAAACCTTTGCCTGATGCCTCGGTACTCCGCGCTTGCGCCTGCCTCCTTAGCACCAAAGAGGAAACAAGGACACTGCACGCGCTGGCGCCCGCCTGGTGCCGGTCGTCATGGCTCACGTCACGAGAGCCTCGCGAGGTTTGCCCCGCCTTGATATCTCCGCTCCTCGCGAGCCTGCCTGGAGAGGTCGCTCCTGAGGAGGTCTTGCGTCGTCCGCCTCGCGAGGATTGGCCCCTCGCGAAGGTCTTGAATGCCTTGTTGGTGAAGATGGGCCGCATAGGCCCGCTAGCATAGCCATGCCGTGGGCCACAGGCAGGCAAGTCTGGGGACCCCCGTTGCCCCCAGGCCCAAGGTGCGCTCGGGCTTGGCTTCGCGGCGAAGCTAAGGGTCAAGCACGGAGCGCCGCGGGTCCCCAAAGCCTGCGGCCTCGGTCGACGCATGGCGGTTTATTGGACGTGGGCGTCTCCACTCCTCCACGCGGCCTTGGCAACTGCCTGTCCTGACAAAAGGCTGGCGCAGACAGTGTTTGCCTTCATTGTTTCTTCCTTGCCTTGCTCCAGATCCCCTTTCTCGGTCCCCGCCACCGGTACCTCCAGATCTGCTCCAATCTTGCTCCGCATCTGCGACCCATGGCACCGTGCAAGACCAAGACCTCTTCGGCGCCGGCTTGGTATGAGCCAGCTCTTGAAGCGCCCACCGTCACGGAATAGAGCCTCGCCTCCGTGCGTCTGCTGACGTCGGGGGAAAGCAACGAAGGGGGGAAGACGGAGCTCCGGCTTGCCTCCGACGTGCCGGAGCCTGAGGGAAACACCTTCTTCCCCTTCTTCTCGAGCAGCATCATTGTCGGGTTGGGTCCCCCCTTCTCCGATTTCTTTTTTGAGGTCCTCGACCACTACGGGTTGCAGGTGTTGCACCTCCATCCCAACTCTATCCTCCTCCTGTCCATCTTCGCCTACTACTGTGAGTACCTGGGTGTGATGCCATCCGCGGCGCTTCTACGTCACTTCTTCTTCCTTCGCGTCAGTGAGTGACATATCTCTGGGCGCGCCAATTTCATCGCATCTGGCAAGGCCAACTCAATCTCGAGCACCGGGAAGAGGGCCGACAATATCCGGGCCAAATGGGTCATGATGGACGCCAAGCGCGCCCATCCGCGTTTCGCCTTGCCAACGGAGGCGCCCCAGTTTAACAAGGGGTGGCCCTGCGAGAAGCTCACTGACGAGCAGGCGTCGTCTGAGCTGGGGCAGATGCAGACCGACCTGAAGCCAGGTAACGCGAAGGCGGCGAAGGTCACAGGGGCCATGCTCCTGAGGGAATTCTTGATGCTGCGCGTCGCCCCGCTCCAGGCGCGGTCGCGCCCCTTGTGGGAGCTTGGAGATGAAGAAGACAAGACCCGCCTGAGGCCAGGGGCCCTGCCTGGCGACGAACTGGCTGTTGTCCTGCGCCTCCTGGTCGGGGACAACTAGGAGTACCCGCCGAGTGCCTTCGCTCCCTTGTTCCTCCGCAAAGATTGGGAGCCGCTTGTGCTTTCCAGGCCGACCTTCAACGCACGCGGGCTGGTGCCGCCTGCGCTCTCCGGAGCCCCAGCAGCACCGAAGCCGGTGGAGGTGTGCTCCGACGAGTCCGGCGGGGGAAAGGAAGAAGAGGGGGATTTGGAGGCGACCCTCGAAGAGATGGGGGAGAACTCCCCCTTGAACAAAGCTGAAATCCTCCGCGCCCTTCCTGACGACGCCGAAGTCGAGGTCCGCCAAGAGGAGAGGGAACCGCCTGTCGTCCTGACGAGGAGTAGGTCGTCACTGATCCCTCGGGATGTCGCCCCCGCCTTGGCGCCGCCTGGGGATGTCTCCAGCTCTCCTGCTGCGCCGCCTTCTACCGCTGGGGCCCGCACGCCCACTTCCCAGGCTCCGAGGCTTTCAGGCTTCAAGCTCCCCAAACGGAACTATGCCGCTGTGGATCAGTAAGTGTTCAACCTCCATCTTGTTTTTGCTCTTGTCGCTGCTTCCTGACTTTTGTGTTTGGCTGCCCAGGCCGCTGCCCGCGGCAAAGAAGAGGAAAGAGGGTACGGTGACTGCGCCCTCTTCTGCTAAGAAAGGAGGCGCCAGCGCCCGCACCTCCCCAGCCCGGTCGTCTTCGCGAGGCCAGGAGGAACATCGCCGGGAGGAGTCAGCCCACATGGCCCCGCTGGCTCCCGAAGTGCCGGCATCTGGCCCGGTTAAAGAGGTCCCAGCTGCTCCGGAGCCCACGGTCTCCCAGGCCTTGGTGACGGCGTCATCTCCTCCTACTGCTGCACCTCCACTCCCAGGTTCTTCTGCTCCTGCTGCTGTTCTAGAGCGCGCTCTTTCGGAGATGACCCAGTTGCAGGCAGATCTCCTGAGTGCGGACCCGCGCCTGGTGGCCGGGCGCCTAGAGTTGGCCTCTGGCTGGCTTCATTCTGACCTGGCGGTCCGCGCGACGCTGAGCCAGCCAACGCCGTAGCCGATCGTGAGGCGGCGCTGAAAGACGCCAAAGCCGCCCGCGACCGCTGCCAAGAGCTGGAGGACGAGCTGAAGGACCTGCGCGACAAGCATGCCGAAGAAGCACGCGGCCGCCTGGTGAAGGAGGAGGAGATGAAGGCCCGGGAGGATGCCGTCAAGAACCGTGATGCTGAGCTGGAGGAGTTTGGGAAGACGCAGGCCGCCGAGCGCAGCTGGCTGGAGGAGTTGGAGCGGAAGGTGAAGGCGAGGGAAGCCGATCTTGACGCCAAGGCGCGAGTCCTAGCCGAAGACCGCATGGCTGCAAGGCACTGAAGACACTCCACGAGCACGGCTTGGAGAGGCCGCTGTCCACCGACGAGGACGGCCCCGCCCTGCTGCTTCCTTCCTTGGTGAAGGCGCTTGAGGAGGTTGTGGATGGTATCGATCCCATGGCAGAGGCAGAAGCTCGCGTCCTGTCTTCAGCTGCATTGACTCGCGTCTTCAGCCACCTACACCTTCGCGACCCCAACGCTTGTCTTGACGAGCTGCTGGAGCCTGTGGCTGAAGATCACTGCGAAGCCGCCGTCGCAGCCGTGCAAGGTCAGGTAGAGGCCTTGCTGAAAAGGTTCCGCGGCTTTGCCTCCGCACCCTTGTCCGGCGATGCCGCCAATCCCGCGGCCGGTGGTGCAGGTGAAGGCGTCGCTACCCAGGGAGGAGCACTTTCAGCAGGCGATGGCGGTGTCCAGGGGTGAGCTGCAGCTGATCTCCGGTTTCGTCCCTGTAACATGCATCAGGCCTCGTGGAGGCGTTAAACTTTTATTTGATATTGTGAGGACAATATGTTTTGTAATATTTGCTTCGAGATTTTGCGATTTCCTTCCTATCCGCTTTGTGTTCTGCGTCGGCAGAGCCCGGCCCTGCGCATACCTCGACCGCCGTTGGGCCGACCGGAGACCAGGACGGACCAAGGAGTGAGGGGCTACGTGACCAATTAAGCTCCTGAGTCGCGATGCTCAGGAGTCCCCCTTGACGCGCAAATAGCTTATAGGGAGAGTACGCGAGGATAGACTAATGTTCTACGCCGGCAGAGCCCGGCCCCGCGCATACCTCAACCGCTGTTGGGCCGACCGGAGACCAGGACGGACCAAGGAGTGAGGGGCTACGTGACCAGTTAGGCTCCTGAGTCGCGCTGCTCAGGAGTCCCCCTTGACGTGAAAACAATTTCCATACCTGCCCTCGCCGAGGCCTCGGGAGGGGCGTGCGACGACCAGGTCCGGGAGACCCGTTTGGGCGGCGTGCGCTTGGGCGTGACCCGAGAGCAGCCCCCAGGCCTGGGAGGCCTGGTTGGGTGGCGTACGCTTGGGTGTGACCCAAGCGCAGCCCCCGGGTCCAGCCCCCTCGCGCGGCTCTCCCGCGGGGAGGCATTGTGGTGAGGCCGGACGCTGAGCTCTGGGGCTCCCTGAGGTTGGTACGACCGTGGGGCCTCCCTCAGTTGTTTATCACCAGCGCGGAGCATAGTGCTTCCGCTTGTGCACGGGCATAGCCGCTCCTCGGCAGTGTCGACGGCCAGCGCGGAGCATGGTGCTTCCACTTGGGCGTGGGAGGCCCCCCCCCCCCCCTCCGGGAGGAGCCCCCGGGGCGTGTACAGCCTCGCCCTGACACGTGGGTTGCACGGCAGGGCTGCGAGGTGTATCTGGGCACTCGTGAGCCAGCGGGGGACTCACGAGGCCCTACCTCAAGGAGGGTTGCGCCTGGTCTTGAGTCATTGATGGCTGTGTGTTCTTGCGAGACGGTTAGGTGCAAGCGCTCTACGTCCTCAGGTCCCGGCCCTCGAGCGAGCTCAGCCGCCGCTGGTATGCCAGGTCGCGATGCCGTGGTCAAGGACATGGGGTGAAGGCTAGAGAGCCAGTAAGAGCTCCTGAGTCGTGATGCTCAGGAGCCCCCCTTTTAACGCGCAAGCGGATTGCATCATAGAGGAGTGGACCCGTGGAGGGTGGCAACCGAGCAGACGGTAATCATAAGCAGATTAAGCATGGAAGACAAATCAACTTGGGTAAGTGCATAAAGATACATGCCACTGGGCCAGGCCCGAGCGGCTTGGGGATGATGCAGCCCGAGGGGCGCCCCCAACCAGGTATGCTAAAGACATAAGCAAAAGGGGTACATGCCACAGGGACGGACCCACGCGGCCTGGGAATAATGCAGCCCAGGGGGCGCTCCCAGCTAAACGAACTTGGAAAATTTCACCTGGTTCTATTGGCGAAGGAGAGTTGGGGCAGCTGAAGGTACGCGGCGAAGGAATGGCTCCTCACGAGCCACCGGGGCCCTGAGCCTCGGGAGGCTCTGGGGGCTCGGGTGGTTCCCTGAAGACCGTCTCCATCTCCGCCAGGACGGCGTGGTACCTGGCCTCCTGAGCCGCCAGGACACGCCGCATGTTGCGCTGATAGGCTGATGCCACGCTCGGCAAGCCGAAGGGCATGCGAACGTAGCTGTGTGATGGGCCCTCGCAACGGCCCACACGCGAAAGCCAGAAAAGCTCCTGAGATGCGGCCCTGTTGAGCCCTGGAACGTCGATGCAGACGCGCAGCCCGGCATCCTCGCCTGGATGGGAAGCTGCGCCTTGTGAGCGGCGGTCGCCGTGCATGGTCTTTGCGTCTTGCAGTTCCTGAGTGGTCTTGGTGATGAACTCCTGAGTGGTAGGCACTCCGCGCCCTGTGTTGTCCTAAGGGAAACGTGCCACGAAGCACGGCTCCAAGTGGTGCCCAAGCGCCTCCCTCGTGAGGTTGGCAAGGTCTGAGGCCCTCCAGAAGAGAGCCCCCGAGCCCTGCCCGAGGAAGGCGCCGGCCGCGCCTTCCTATGCGATGGAGGGAGGCGCCCCTGGAGCGGGCGCTGATCCTGACGAGGCTCCAGCTGCGTCGCCACCCTCCTGAGATCCTGCACGGCGCAGCTGCTTCTTCTTCTTGGGAAGGGCCTCAGGAGGGCCCTCGCCTTTGCTGTCGGGGTCGTCGATTGCTGCAGCTTCGAAGGCGCGCTTGAGGGAGCACACCACATCTCTCTCTTCACATGGGACCGTGATGATTCCGCCGCTTCCCGGCATCTTGAGGATGTTGTAGCCATGATGGGTGACTGCCATGAACTTGGCCAGGGCCGGATACGCGAGGATGGCGTTGTATGGCAGGCGGATGTGTGCGACATTGAAGTCGATGAGCTCGGTGCGGTAGTTCTTGCGCTCCCCGAAGGTGACAGGCAGGCGGACCTGCCCTATCCGTGTGGTGGAACCATCGGTCACTCCTGAGAAAGGCTTGGTAGGCTGAAGCTGTTCATACGGGACTTGGAGGTTGTCGAACGTGTCGACGGATAGGACGTTGAGCCCTGCGCCGCCGTTGATGAGGGTCTTGGTAACTTGCACATTGCTGATGAGTGGTGAACAAAGCATCGGGAGGGCGCCAGCGGTGGCTGCGCACTTAAGCTGATCTGCCGAGTTAAAGGTGATGGAGCACTGGGACCACCTGAGCGGGCACGTGGCCTCGAGCTTGGGGAGGACTGCATTCACCTCACGAGCGAACTGTTTGAAGATGCGCTGAGAGGCTGGGGCCTGAGCACCACCCAAGATGCAGGCGATAGCACGCGGCTCCTGGAAGCCCCCAGCCCCCTCGTCCTGATGGTGATCGTCGTTTCTTCTTGGTGGTGGCGGCAGCGGGGGAAGACCGGCGTTGCCCTGAGGACGATCCTCATGAGGCTGGTCCCTCCAAGCGCCCTCGCGAGGATGGTCCTGCCAGCGGTCCTCACGAGGCCTGTCGCGCCACTCCTGGCGCGGGCCATGGTCGTCCCAGCGTCTGCCTCACGTCCTCCTCCTCCTCGGCCGTAGCCCCGGTCACTGCGCTCGAGGCGTCGACCGAAGCGTCCTTCGCGAATGGCTCTGAGCTCTTGACAGTCGCTGGTGTTGCGGGTGTTCAGGTTGTGGAAGGCGCAGAACGGTCGGCTTCCCTTAGATTACTCGGGCTGGTCTGTGCCCCGCTTGGTGTCCGGCTCTGCTGCGAGCACAACTGCGTCCTTGCGCTTCACGTCCTTGGCCTTGGCCTTCTTCTCCTCTGCACCCGCAGCTGGCAGCTCGAGGAGGGAAAGGCGCCCTTGCTCAGCTCTTGCGCACTTGGTTGCTAGGTTGAACAGCTTCTGAGATGTTCACAACTCCTCGTGGATAGAGAGCTCCTCCTTCATCTTGATGTCGCAGACGCCGTCAGAGAACGCGGAGATGATGGCCTCGTCCATGACCTTGGGGATCTTGAGGCGAGTGTTGTTGAAGCGTTGGATGTACTTATGGAGGGTCTCTCCTGGTTGTTGCTTGATGCGGCGCAGGTCACCCGCGGCCGGCGGGCGGTCGCGGCTGCCCTGGAAGTTGGCGACGAAGCGGTCGCGCATCTCATCCCAGGAGGAGATCGAGCCGTGCTGCAAGTTCAGGAGCAAGGAGCGGGCATCATCCTTGAGAGCCATGGGAAACCAGTTCGCCATGACTTTCTCGTCGCCATTGGCCGCTTCGATGCTCAGCTCGTAGAGCTGCAGGAACTCCGCGGGGTCGGCGGTGCCGTTGTAGCAAGGAGGCAGGTCCGGCTTGAACTTTCCTGGCCAGGCGACGCTACGCAGCTCAGGGGTGAAGGCGCGGCAGGCAGCCGTGGTCCCCGGGGCCCGTTTCGGAGGTGGAGCTTGGTCTTGGTGAGGTCCGCGTGCCGCTACCGCCGGTAGCGCGCGGTCTTGGCGAGGTGGCGCGGGGAGCGCAGGTGCAGCTTCCCGCGGCCGAGGAATTTCTTGGCATCTTCTCTCTTCGCGCGCGGGCACTGGGCATGGTGGATCATGCTGTGGGGCCGCGCGCCTTGGTGCCAAGGCACAGTCTTGGGGCAGAGGTGGTGGAGGCGCTCCATAAGCCACGCCGCCTGTGGCTGGCAGATGGCGAGGCAGAGAGTGGGACGGCGCCGGGGAGCCCCCTGCGGCGCGGACGAGTTCAGCGACGCGGTCGAGCCAGTCCTCATAGAGGTCGTCGACCGGGTGATAGCACAGGAGCTCGTTCTCCATGAGGAGCGCGGCATGTGCGTCCATGGGAGCGCGACGTGCGTTGGACGAGGAACCGGCCGGGGTCAGCGATGGAGTGGCGGTGCGGCCGTCCTGCCGCACCGATGGGTGCAGCGAGGACGCTTGCTGCTCGTTCCCCGCCGGGCCGGTGGCGGTGTTGGCGGCAGGAGACGGAGAAGGACGAGGTGGCCCACCGACGGGAACCGTCTGAGCAACGCGGGCGGTGAGAGCAGCCCGGCGCACAGCTCGAGCGCGGCGAGCGTCCGCCATGGAGACGATGGAGCGACGGAGCAACGAATCGACGGAAGGGAAGCTACGGCGCACCCCTACCTGGCGCGCCAAATGTCAGATATGGGGTTCCGGCAAAACCCTTAAGGTTCGAACTCTGGGTGCGCGCGAAGTTCTTTCCCTCCTACCGATCTACGCCCTAGCTCGCTAAGATCTCGCGGACGAACTCGACGAACTCACAACACGGAAGGACACGAGATTTATACTGGTTCGGGCCACCGTTGTGGTGTAATACCCTACTCCAGTGTGTGGTGGTGGATTGCCTCTTGGGCTGATGAAGAACAGTACAAGGGGAAGAACAACCTCCTGAGGTTGAGGTGTTCTTG
Source organism: Triticum aestivum (assembly GCF_018294505.1). NCBI lineage: Eukaryota > Viridiplantae > Streptophyta > Magnoliopsida > Poales > Poaceae > Triticum > Triticum aestivum. The sequence goes on from NC_057808.1 coordinate 432,844,070, forward strand.
TGCTCTGTGGACTTGTGGATGAGAACCCGATCGGATTGACCTGCCTCTACTGTGGTGGCTAGCTCTACTTATATAGGCCCTGGTCCTCTCCCCAAATATTGAGCGGGAAGGGAGCCAACAACGGCGGGCGAATTTGAAAGGGGACAACTAGCACAAGCTATCCTGACAAAAGCGATGATGCCGTCTTGGGCTCCACGGTGACCTCCGTCTTGCCGTCCTGCTGGTCTTGGTCTCGTTGCACCGATATGGAAACCTTTGCCTGATGCCACGGTACTCCGCGCCTGCGCCTGCCTCCTTAGCACCAAAGAGGAAACAAGGACGCTGCGTGCGCTGGCGCCCGCCTGGTGCCGGTCGTCATGGCTCACGTCACGAGAGCCTCGCGAGGTATGCCCCGCCTTGATATCTCCGCTCCTCGCGAGCCTGCCTGGAGAGGTCGCTCCTGAGGAGGTCTTGCGTCGTCCGCCTCGCGAGGCTTGGCCCCTCATGAAGGTCTTGAATGCCTTGTTGGTGAAGATGGCCGCACAGGCCCGCTAGCATAGCCACGCCATGGGCCGCAGGCAGGCAAGTCTGGGGACCCCCGTTCCCAGAACGCCGACATACTCTAGTTACCACCAGATCAAGCTGAACCCGGCCGATCGGCTAAAGACCGCCTTCATCACACCATTCGGAGCCTTCTGCCACCTGACCATGACATTCAGCTTAACAAATGCCGGTGCCACGTTTCAGCGCTGCATGAAGAAGTTCCTCCTCAAGCAACTCGGCAGAAATGCCCACGTCTATGTTGACGATATTGTGGTGAAGACGGAGAAGCGCGGCACCCTCCTGGAAGATCTCAAGGAGACCTTTGATAATCTGCGCCGTTTTTAAAGCAAGCTCAACCCAGAAAAGTGTTTCTTCGGAGTCCCAGCCGGCCAGCTCCTTGGTTTCCTTGTCTCAGAACGCGACATCGAGTGCAACCCTGTGAAGATCAAGGCCATAGAGCAGATGGAGAGATCTGCCCGACTGCGAGACGTCCAGAAGTTCACCGGGTGCTTGGCAACCATCAGCCGCTTCATCAGTCGGCTGGGTGAGAAGGCTCTTCCCCTGTACCAGTTAATGAAGAAAACCACCCACTTCGAGTGAAACGACAAGGCGGATGAGGCCTTCCTCCAGCTCAAGAAGATGCTGACTACGCCGTCTGTCCTGGCGGCTCCGGTTGCTAAGGAGCCCATGGTCCTCTACATCGCCGCCACCAGCCAGGTGGTCAGCACTGTCATTATGGTCGAGCGCCCAGAAGACGGCAAAGCAGAGGCCGGTCCAGAGGCCCGTGTATTACTTGAGTGAGGTGCCGTCAAATTCCAAGCAGAACTACCCCCACTATCAGAAGATGTGCTACGGCGTGCACTTCACCGGCAAGAAGCTCAAGCCATACTTTCAAGAGCACTCCGTCATGGTTGTCTGCACCGCCCCGCTTGCTAAGATCATAGGCAACAGAGATGCGTCAGGCCGGGTGGCCAAATGGCCCATCGAGCTGGCTCCCTACACCATTTTCTACCAGCCTCGCACCGCCATCAAGTCCCAAGCGCTAGCCGACTTCCTCGTCGACTGGGCCGAGACCCAGAACCTGCCGCTAGTGCCGGATTATACCCATTGGTGGATGCACTTTGATGGCTCAAAGATGCACACCGGTCTGGGAGCCGGCATCGTCCTCACCTCTGCCAAAGGCGACAAGCTCAAGTACACGTTGCAATTCACTTTGCAGCCTCCAACAACGTGGCTCGGACTCCGGCTGGCCAAGGAGATTGGCATCCACCAGATTCTGTGCTACGGTGACTCGGACTTGGTGGTCTAGCAGTCGTCTGGCGACTGGGACGCCAAGGATGCAAACATGGCAAGCTACCGCTTCCTCGTCCAGCAGATCAGCGGATACTTTGAAGGGTGCGAGTTCCTTCACGTGCCATGGGCGGACAACGAGCAAGCTGATGCCCTGGCACGGATCGGCTCCACCCGGCAAGCGATACCAGCCGGCGTCTCCCTCTAGTGCCTCCACAAGCCGTCTATCAAGCCTTCGCCGGAATTAGAGTCCATCTTCGTGCCAACTGTCCCCGGAGCAGTCGGATCCGGCTCGGGGACTACAGAAGTCGCACCCGGCCCGAGGACTTCAGAACCCGGCCCAGGGGCTGCGGTAGTCGGCCCGGGGACTTTGGCAGGCAGCTCGGGGACTGCAGCACTCGCACCCGGCCCGGGGACTTCAGAACCCGGCCCGGGGCTGCGGCAGTCGGCCCTGGGACTTTAGCAGGCGGCTCAGGGACTGCAGCAGTCGCACCCGGCCCGGGGACTTCAGAACCCGGCCCGGGGGCTGCAGCAGCCGGCCCGGGGACTTCAACAACGTAGCAAGCGGCAGTCGACTCCAACCCGCCGCATCCCAACCCAACCGCCCTGGTACCAGTGGCCGTGATGACAGTGGTCGAAGCACCATCATGAGCGCAGCCCATCCTCAACTTCCTGGTGAGCGGAGAGCTACCAGCCAACAAGATCTCTGCCCGGCAAGTGCAACACCGGGCAGCAGCATACATGATAGTAAACAGAGAGCTTGTCAGGCGCAATGTGACTGGCGTCTTCCAGCACTGTGTCGAGCCAGAGAAAGGCAAGGCAATCCTCAGAGACATCCACCAAGGCGAGTGTGGCCACCACGCGGCCTCTAGATCCCTTTTCGCCAAAGCTTTCCGCCATGGATTCTTCTGGCCGACTGCTTTGGACGACGCCAAGAACTTGGTCAAGAAGTGCAAAGGGTGCCAAAAATTTGGCTCCAAACATCATCTGCCGGCCTCTGCACTCAAGACTATCCCCCTCACTTGGCCATTTCCGGCTGGGGGCTGGATATGGTGGGCCCGTTCAAGACAGCACACGGCGGCATGACCCATCTGCTGGTCGCTGTGGACGGTTCGACTACTGTGACCTTCATTGCAGATATCACCGTCCGGTACAGTAAACCGCACAACATCACCGACAACGGCACAAACTTTGCCAAAGGCGCCTTGGCCCATTTCTGCACGATGCAGGGCATCCGACTGGACTTAGCGTCCGTTGCCCATCCGCTGTCAAACGGCCAAGTCGAGCGAGCAAACGACCTCATCTTGTCCGGCATCAAGCCCCGACTGGTCGAGCCACTGGAGCGCTCGGCCGGCTGCTGGATCAAAGAACTGCCAGCCGTCCTCTGGAGTCTCTAGACCATGCCAGACAAACCAACTGGCTTCACTCCCTTCTTCCTCGTGTACGGGGCCGAGGCCGTCATCCCAACAGACATCGAGTTCCACTCGCCTCGTGTCACCATGTACACAGAGGCGGATGCGAAGGAGGCACGAGAAGACGGCGTCGATCTGCTGGAAGAGGGCCAGCTGTTGGCACTCAACAGGTCCTCCATCTATCAGCAGAGCCTGTGTCGCTACCACAGCCGGAAGGTCAGGCCACGATCTTTCCGAGAGGGGGACCTTGTGCTCCGGCTGATCCAGCGAACAGCCGGCCAGCACAAGCTGTCGGCCCCTTGGGAAGGGCCCTTCATCATTAGCAAAGCCTGGGGCAACGACTCCTAATACCTCATCGACGCGCAGAAGCCCAGAGGGCGCAAGAGGGATGATTCCAGCAAGGAAACAGAGCGCCCATGGAACGCAAATCTTCTCCGAACATTTTACAGTTAATGCAGTATGTATCACGCTACCTTTTGTGTTAAGAGCAAAGACATCGGGCCCCTCGAGGAGCACTCAGGGGCTACCCTTTTTTCTGTATGATAAGTTTAAATGCATGTGAATGTGTTATTTCATTCCCTTGCCCGGCACCGGGTTCGACCAGTCGGCCCGGGGGCTCGCCGCCTTGTCCTATGCTAATGCTACCTGCAGTCCGACAAGTAGTGTGCCGACATCTAAAAGCCCTCTCTTGCCTTAAGCCGCAGCTCGTAGAGCGACTGTCCGGCTGGCAAGAGCTAAAGGCAGGAAATGGTGTCCACACGAAAAAATGACTAAGGAAAACGCGCCAGCATAGGCCAAGCCGGATCCTCGCCTTACCGTCCGGCTTCTCATTTGACTTGCTACGTTCTAAGCGGCCAAAGTACTTGTCTTCCTAAACGGCCAAGTACCTGACCAGGCCACAGACCACAGAGTGGCTATCCGGCTGGCAAGGCGGCAGCCAAAGGAAAGAGGCAAAGGAAAAAGCCAAAAAAGAGCAGAAAAGCGACACAAAGTGGAACCTCGCAGAGCACAAACTTGTGCGAATAAATTAATTTACATAGCAAGGCTCGCAGCCAGCATTCAACAAAGTTTGAATACACCCCCAGCGGGTGGAATTGCGCGAATTTAACGTACTTGTTCAAAAGATTACAAGAGCAGAAAAAGATAAGATAAACTGGCTGCCTAGGCCAGAGGAGCAGCATGCGGGTCCGACAGGTTGGTGGAGGCAGCGGCACCGGATGGTGGAGCGGCCGACTGGTGAGTCTCAGCTTGGTCAGCATCAGCAGCAGTCGGCGCAGCCACACACGGCTCACTAGTTGAGGCTCGATCGGGCTGAGGCTGGCCGTCCGCTCCGTCCTGCGGTGCGTCATCTTCGCCATCCTCGTCCTCTTCATCCTCGCCCTCGTTGCTGGAGGCGATCTCCTTCGCCGAGTCTTCCCCATCTTCCGGGTTCAGCCCGAACCAGTTGGGCGGCACCTCGGCGCCCTCCTTGTTTAGCTCGGGGATGAAGATGGTGGTGTTGGCATACTCGGCGATCGCCACTGCGCGCTAAGTGAGCGTAGGGCCCACCACCGCCAGCTCCGGTCCGGCCTCCTGCCGGAAGGTGGCCAGCTGGGCCAGATTAAGGTTGGGATACATCCGCAACTTCACCAGCACCTACAAGCGGCCGCCCAAGCCCCGCTAGCTCTCTCTGTGCGTCCAAGGCCCCACCGAGTCCACCCGTGACTAATTGATGTGGTGGGCCGAACTGCGCAACTCCTGCGAAGCGGTGCACGAGGTGCAAGCCATAGAGTACTTCACCACCGGGTGCCGAGAAGGCACCCTACTCAAGCACCGACTCCTCTGCGACGAGCCGACCACACTCGACGAGCTGCTGATCATAGCAGACAAGTACGCCACTGCCGACTCCTCCATGAAGTCGGAGCTCCGCGTGGACGCCTCTGGGAAGGTGCTCCCTCCGGCTCCTCAGACTCCGCTGGTGACTCCAGTCGGTGCCAGCAGTCGAACGACAACAAGCGCAAGGCTGTCGGATCACGGGTTCCGGCAAAACCCTTGAGGTGCGAACACTGGGGTGCGCGCAAAGATCTCCTCCCTACCAATCCACGCCCTAGCTCTCTAAGATCTCGCGAACGAACTCGACGAACTTGCAACACAAAGACACAAGATTTATACTGGTTTGGGCCACCGTTGTGGTGTAATACCCTACTCCAGTGTGGTGGTGGTGAATTGCCTCTTGGGCTGATAATGAACAGTACAATGGGAAGAACAACCTCCTGAGGTTGAGGTGTTCTTGTGCTTGGCGAACTTGTGTGGGTGAGATGCCTCTGAATGAGTTTTTGACCCATCCTCCGTTGCCTCCTACTGTGGTGGCTAGTCCTATTTATAGAGGCCTTGGTCCTCTTCCCAAATATTGAGCGGGAAGGGAGCCAACAACGGCCAATTTGAAAGGGGACAGCTAGTACACCTTATCCTGACAAAAGCGGTCTTCGCCTGCAAAAGGCTCTGGTGGTGACACCATCTTGGGCTCCATGGTGACCTCCGTCTTGCCGTCCCGCTGGTCTTGGTCTCGTTGCGCTGATATGGAAACCTTTGCTTGATGCCTCGGTACTCTGCGCCTGCGCTTGCCTCCTTAGCACCAAAGAGGAAAACAGGACACTGTGCGCGCTGGCGCCCGCGTGGTCTCGATCGTCATGGCTCACGTCACGAGGACCTCGCGAGGTTTGCCTTGCCTTGATCTCTCCGGCCCTCGTGAGCCTGCCTAGCGAGGCCACTCTTGAGGAGGTCTTGTGTCGTCCGCCTCGTGAGGCTTGGCCCCTCGCGAGGGTCTTGAATACCTCGTCGATGAAGATGGGCCGTATGGGCCTACTAGCTCAGCCACGCCGTGGGTCGCAGGCAGGCAAGTCTGGGGACCCCCGTTTCCAGAACACCGACAAAGGCCCAGGAACCGGCATCCACCAGCCGGCAGGTGGCAACAGTCGAAGACCAGCAGCCTGAGGGACAACCCGGCCCCAAGCGCCAGAAGGGCGGCAAGCCTGCATGGTTGCCCGCCTTCTCCTATGAGCAAACCCTTGATGCACCCTGCAAGTTCCATGGCGGCGCGAAGCCGTCCAACCACACAACTCGGAAGTGCCACTGGCTCACCCGCATCGCCAAGGGCAAAGGACTGCCGCCTCTGCCTGCTGGCCAGCCGGCTCCGCCTCCTTAGCAGCCGGCGGCCCGTCCAGTCGGCGCAATAAAATACGAGTTCCCCGAAGAGCATGGAACCTACGTCGTCTTCACTAGCGTGGCCGATGAAAAGGACAGTCGGCGTCAGTAGCACCGTGAGGTGAATGCTGTCGCCTCTGAAGTCCTAGAGTTCATGTACTGGTCCGAGAGGCCCAACAGCTGGAGCCGTGCTGACCACCCGGAGGTGATGCCTTCTCCGGGTTCCTACGCAATGGTGCTGGAATCAACCTTCGCAACTGAGAGGCGGGCCTCCCGTTTCTCCCGGTTTCTGAAAGAGGGTGGCAGCAGCATCAACATCCTCTACCGCAACACCATGGAGAAGCTGGGCATCAAAGAAAAATAGCTGCAGCCCGCTCGGACTGTTTTCCACGGCATTGTGCCCGGCCTGTCCTACTCTGTAATCGGCAAGATCAAGATAGATGTCCTCTTCGGAGACAAAGATCATTTCCGCCGCGAGCCCATCTGATTCGAGGTGGTTGACCTGGAAAGCCCCTACCACGCGCTCCTGGGCCGGCCAGCTCTCGCCAAGTTCATGGCGGTGCCCCACAACGCATACCTCAAGATGAAGATGCCGGGTCCCAAGGGGATCATCACCATTGCCGGTGAGTACAAGAAGTCGGTCGCGTGCACCACCGCCAGCAGCCGGCTGGCCGTCATTGCTGAAGAGAAGCGCCTCCTTGACTGGGTTGTGGCCATGGCCAGCAAGTAGCCGGACCTATCACCCGACCCCAAGGAATCAAATACTCAGGGCTCCTTCTAAGCAGCCGGCCGACCGGCTTCTCATTTGACTTGCTACGTTCTAAGCGGCCAAAGTACTTGTCTTCCTAAACGGCCAAGTACCTGACCAGGCCACAGACCGCAGAGCGGTTGTCCGGCTGGCAGGGCGGCAGCCAAAGGAAAGAGGCAAAGAAAAAAGCCAAAAAAGAGCAGAAAAGCAAGACAAAGTGGAAACCGGCAGAGCACAAACTTGTGCGAATAAATTAATTTACATAGCAAGGCTCGCAGCCAGCATTCAACAAAGTTTGAATACACCCCCAGCGGGTGGAATTGCGTGAATTTAACGTACTTGTTCAAAAGATTACAAGAGCAGAAAAAAGATAAGATAAACTGGCCGCCTAGGCCAGAGGAGCAGCATGTGGGTCCGACAGGTTGGTGGAGGCAGCGGCACCGGATGGTGGAGCGGCCGACTGGTTAGTCTCAGCCTGGTCAGCATGAGCAGCAGTCGGCGCAGCGACACACGACTCGCTACTCGAGGCTCGTTCGGGCTGAGACTGGCCGTCCGCTCCATCCTCCGGTGCGTCGTCTTCGCCATCCTCGTCCTCTTCATCCTCGCCCTCGTCGCTGGAGGCGATCTCCTCCGCGAGTCTTACCGATCCTCCGGGTTCAGCCCAAACCAGTTGGGCGGCACCTCGGCGCCCTCCTCGTTTAGCTCAGGGATGAAGACGGTGGTGTTGGCATACTCGGCGATTGCCGCTACGCGCTAAGTGAGCATAGGGCCCACCGCCGCCAGCTCCAGTCCGGCCTCCTGCCGGAAGGTGGCTAGCTGGGCCAGATTCAGGTTGGGATACCAAGCTTGGCGGACTACAAGACCGTCCGAGCACCCGCCCGAGCTACGGCGCCCTTCCAAGCCTCGAAGAGCCCGACTGCTACCTCCAACTAGTCGGCAGTCCGGCTGCAGGTGCGCGGGATTTGGGCATCCGACCAGAGGGCAGTCAGCCCCGGCACGCTGAAGGCGGCGGAGCATCCTCTGGGCCGGCTGTAGGCGCGTCTTGACGGCCAAGAGCTGCTCGCCGAGGTTCCGGGGCGCATTGGGCGCAATGTCTGCGCCTGCCCTCCTTCGCATGTCGCGCCGTGCCTCGATCGCCTGGCTAACGGCAACGGAGTGACCCGGGAAGTATTCTGCGCAAGAAGAGATGTCAAAAAATTAGAAGCCAGAAGCCGGCTCCTGCTACAGTCGGCGGCTGACCAGAAAGAAAGGTAACTTACCATCGATCATATCCTCGATCTCGCCGTAGCCGTCGGTGAGGAACTTCTCCTTCTCGGCCCAGTTCGAGCGTTGAGTCTCGAACTCGGCCTGGAGGTGAGCCTCGCTGTCCTTCGGCTTTTGGAGCTCCGCCTTGTGCCGCTCCGCCTGGCCCGCCAGCTCCTTGGTCAGGCGGTCGCACTCCCGAGCCGCCTGGCTGCGCTCCTGCTCCTTGGTACGGAGTGCAGTTTCAGCCTCGCCCAGGCGCTGCCGCAGATCCGCGGCTGCCTCTGCAAAGATAAGAGAGACAACATCAACATCAACAAAAGACAAATAGTTGCCGGGATATCCGGCCTGACTGTCAACAGTCGGCCCGAATCTCGGGGACAACATCCAGCGGGTGCGCTGGCGCGCCCCCACGAGAGAGAAGACGGAGTGCTTACTCCGACTCTGATTCAACTCAGCAGTCCGCTTGGCCAACTCCTGGACATGCTTGTTGAAGGCGGCCGCACGGAGGTTGTGGTAGTCCTGCACGAAGACAACGGAAGAAAGGCGAGTCAGCACTCGAAGCTCACCTTGAAGTTCCGAACCGCCTGCTCAGCAGCCGGCCCGGAACTCGGGGACTACACCCAGTGGGTGCGCTGGCGCGCCCCCACAGAAGATTGCAAGAATTGAAAAACAAGAGGCAAGTAGCGTACTCGGACGACCGTCCGCGTCGCCAAGAACTCCTGTAGTTGTTGCTGTATGACGGCGCCCTGGGCATTGAACCGGGCCATGACATCATGCGCGGCCGTGTTCAAGACACCTGTGCCACCCCCAGGCGCCCAGTCCGGTAGGGCAGCGCTGGTGGCCTCGGTATCGGCCGCCGACGAGCTCGAGGCTCCGGTCTCCACCGGCCTTGGTGTCGTGGTTCTAAGCCTGATAGTAGAATGGGGGGTAGATATGAGGAGGCAAGATCTTAGCTATGGTGAAGTTGTGCACGCAAGATTTATGAGTTCAGGCCCTTCTCAGTGGAAGTAACAGCCCTACGTCTCGGTGCTCGGGAGCTCGGACGATTGGATTATGCGTGAAGTTACAGGGGGTGCGAACCCTTGTGCCTAACCCTGTGTAACTGAGGGCCGGAGGGGTCTGGCAAACTCTATATAAGCCACCCCCCTCCTCAGGCACAAGGGTTCGCACCCCCTGTAACTTCACGCATAATCCAATCGACCGAGCTCCCGAGCACCGAGACGTAGGGCTGTTACTTCCACTGAGAAGGGCCCGAGCTCGTAAATCTTGCGTGCACAACTTCACCATAGCTAAGATCTTGCCTCCTCATATCTACCCTCCATTATACTCTCAGGCTTAGAACCACGACAGTTGGCGCCCACCCTGGGGCAGGTGTCTTAGCGACTTTCTGGTGAGGTTGCAGTTTTACCGATTCCCATCATCATGCTTTCGGGCGGTGGATTGGGTGAGGGCCGCGAGATCCGTCTCGGCGCGCTCATCTTCGTCCACGACGACTCCTCCTGGCTACAGGAAGCCCCCCTCGACGTCGAGAGACTCCCCGTCTGCAGGGCGACGCACTTTCGCGCGTGCGTTTCCGGCGTCCTTCTGCGGCAGCCGTCGACCCAGTATCGGTCGGCTCCCGCAGTTTCTTCGCTTCCTGCTGTTCACCACCGTAAGCGATCTGGTCGCTCGCGGCTTCAGCGGTGGGTAAAACACGCGGTGGCACGCCAGTCGGCCACCCCCAAGTTGCGGAAATCGAGCCCGACGAATCACTCTACGACCTGTTTGATCTATCGACTGGCTCCGTCGAGACCTTATCCGAGTGCGACAGTAGTGATCCCGCGGCAGAAGTCTTGATGGTCAACACGCCACGCAGTGATGACCCACAATTATAGGGGATCCATCGTAGTCCTTTCGATAAGTAAGAGTGTCGAACCCAACGAGGAGCAGAAGGAAATGATAAGCGGTTTTCAGCAAGGTATTCTCTGCAAGCACTGAAATTATCGGTAACAGATAGTTTTGTGATAAGGTAATTGGTAACGAGTAACAAGTAATGAAAGTAAATAAGGTGCAGCAATATGGCCCAATCCTTTTTGTAGCAAAGGACAAGCCTGGACAAACTCTTATATAAAGGAAAACGCTCCCGAGGACACATGAGAATTATCATCAAGCTAGTTTTCATCACGCTCATATGATTCGCGTTCGTTACTTTGATAATTTGGTATGTGGGTGGACCGGTGCTTGGGTGCTGCCCTTTCTTGGACAAGCATCCCACTTATGATTAACCCCTATTGCAAGCATCCACAACTACAAAAGAAGTATTAATGTAAACCTAACCATAGCATGAAACATGTGGATCCAAATCAGCCCCTTACGAAGCAACTCATAAACTAGGGTTTAAGCTTCTGTCACTCTAGCAACCCATCATCTACTTATTACTTCCCAATGCCTTCCTCTAGACCCAAATAATGGCGAAGTGTCATGTAGTCCACGTTCACATAACACCACTAGAGGAAAGACAACATAAATCTCATCAAAATATCAAACGAATACCAAATTCACATGACTACTCATAGCAAGACTTCTCCCATGTCCTCAGGAACAAACGTAACTACTCACAAAATCATATTCATGTTCATAATTAGAGGGGTATTAATATGCATAAAGGATTCGAACATATGACCTTCCACCAAATAAGCCAACTAGCATCAACTACAAGGAGTAACCAACACTACTAGCAACCTACAGGTACCAATCTGAGGCTTTGAGACAAAGATTGGATACAAGAGATGAACTAGGGTTCGAGAGGAGATGGTGCTGGTAAAGATGTTGATCGAGATTGACCCCCTCCCAATGAGAGGATCGTTGGTGATGACGATGGGGATGATTTCCCCCTCCCGGAGGGAATCTTCCCCGGCAAAACAGCTATGCCGAAGCCCTAGATTAGTTCCGCCTCGTGGCGGCGGAGTTTCTTCCCGAAAGCTTCCTTATGATTTTTTCCCGGGTAAAAGACTTCATATAGCAGAAGATGGGCACCGGAGGCCTGCCAGGGGGCCCACGATGTAGGGGGCGCGCCCAGGGGGTAGGGCGCGCCCCCACCCTCGTGGCCAGGGTGTGGGCCCCCTCTGGTGGATTCGTTCACCAGTATTTTTTATTAATTCCAAAAATAACTTCCGTGAAGTTTCAGGACTTTTGGAGCTGTGCAGAATAGGTCTCTAATATTTGCCCCTTTTCCAGCCCAGAATTCCACCTGCTGGCATTCTCCCTCTTCATGTAAACCTTGTAAAATAAGAGAGAATAGGCATAAGTATTGTGACATAACGTGTAATAACATCCCATAATGCAATAAATATTGATATAAAAGCATGATGCAAAATGGACGTATCAACTCCCCCAAGCTTAGACCTCGCTTCTCCTCAAGCGGAAGCCGATAACGATAAATATGTCCACATGTTTGGAGACAGAGGTGTCGATAAAATAAAACACGGACATGAGGGCATCATGATTATTCTTATAACAGCAACATATATGGATATTGTCATATGATTTCTTATGCTCAAGTAACAATCTATTCACAAATGTCGAGTATGAATCAGAAACTTCATTGAGAACCAACAAACTATGATCTCGGTCATTGAAGCAATTGCAATTTATCATAACATCGGAAAGAGTCAATATAAGAGCTTTTCAGCAAGTCCACATACTCAACTATCATGTAGTCTTTCACAATTGCTAACACTCACACAATACTTATGGGTATGGAGTTTTAATCGGACACAGAGAAAGATAGGGGCTTATAGTGTTGCCTCCCAACCTTTTACCTCAAGGGTAATGTCAACAATAATAATTCATGCTAACTTACATCCAATTGAATATATATATATGAGGATCTTTCCAACACAAGGTGCTTGCCAAATGATAAAATTTAAAAATGAAAGGTGAAGATCACCATGACTCTTGCATAAGGAATAAGACAAAAGTAAAAGATAGGCCTTTCGCAGAGGGAAGCAGAGGTTGTCATGTGCTTTTAAGGTTGGATGCACGAAATCTTTATGCAAAAGAACGTCACTTTATATTGCCACTTGTGATATGGACCTTTATTACGCAGTCCGTCGCTTTTATTTCTTCCACATCACAAGATCGTATAAAGCTTATTTTCTCCACACTAATAAATCATACATATTTAGAGAGCAATTTTTATTGCATGCAACATGACAACTTGAAGGATCTTACTCAATCCATAGGTAGGTATGGTGGACTCTCATGGCAAAACCGAGTTTAAGGATATTCGGAAGCACAAGTAGTATCTCTACTTGGTGCAAAGAATTTGGCTAGCATGAGGGGGAAAACAAGCTCAACATGTTGGATGATCCATGACAATATACTTTATTTCGGAAAGAAGAAAACATAATCCATTACGTTGTCTTCCTTTTCCAACATAAACTCTTTAGCATGTCATATTTTAATGAGTGCTCACAATCATAAAAGATGTCCAAGATAGTATATTTATATGTGAAAACCTCTCTTTATTTATTACTTCCTATTAATTGCAACGATGAGCAAAACTATGTTTGTCAACTTTCAACAACTTTTATTCATCATACTCTTTATATGTGAAGTCATTACTCTCCATAAGATCGATATGATCTCTTTTATTTCTTTTTATTCTTTATTTTTCTTTTATTTTTATTCCCTCAAGATCATAGCAAGATAAGCAAGCCCTTGACTCAACACTAATCTTTATTATATATAGCTCACGAACTTGATTACATAGAAGGATCATAAAGAAAAAAATCAAAACTAGATCATACTAAAACTTTATTCTACTAGATCAAGGTATTACCAAAAGGATCGAACTAAGAAAAACGGTAAAGATAGGAGTGTGATGGTGATACAATACCGGGGCACCTCCCCCAAGCTTGGCAGTTGCCAAGGGGAGTGCCCATACCAATGTGATTATATCTCTTTTGCCGGTGAAGGAGATGGAGTTGTTGATGATGTAGGCTTATCGTCCCTCTTCCAAGGCATAGGCTCACCATCATAGAAGGATGATCGCGTCTCCGGGATCCTTAAATCTGCAGCCAAACTCATCCTCTTGAATCCATATTCATACTCACAGTTTTGGTTTTGCAGGTCATAGATCTGGGCTTGGAGGTGCTCGATTTTCTCATGAAGCTTGAAAATGGCCTCCCCAATGTCCTTGGCGTCCAGCTTGTGGTTGTTGGTGAACTCCGTGATCATTATGTGATTGGAGTCGAGTCCACGCTCCACCATCTCCTCACACTTGAAAACTTGTTGCTCCATTGCCTCGAGCCTTGCCTCCACGCTTCCGGTCCTCCTTGGTACCTCAACATCGCGGATGTGCAGCAACCCCTCACGCATCTCAATGGTTTGAGGATGTTGCAGCACTTCCTCGAGGTAGGGGTTGATGACCTTCTCGAAGAACTTGTCCTTGGGGGCACTTGGAGACGTCATGGTGATCTAGATCTGTTAGAAAAACAGCTCGAAACAAAAACAGAGGATATTTGCGCGGTACGGTGGTCAAAACCTTCGAGAGATTATATAATGAATTTTTACCGACCAAAAGAAGTATCGTGCAAGAAACGGAGTTCGGAGAGCACACGAGGTGCCCACGAGGCAGGGGGCGCGCCCAGGGGGTACGGCGCGCCCTCCATCCTCGTGGAAGCCTCGTGTCCTTTCCGGACTACTTTTTATTTTCCTATTTTCTTAAATATTCCAAAACGGAGAAAAATTGCCATTAGAACTGTTTTGGAGTCGGTTTACTTACCGTACCACATACCTATTCCTTTTCGGAGCCTGAAGCATTCTGGAAAGTGTCCCTTATGTACTCCTCCGGGGTTACGGTTTCAATAACATTAGTTTCAACATTTATAGGATTACTTGAGATATATTATTTGATTCTTTGACCGTTCACCTCCTTTGGATTTGTGCCTTCGAAGTTGTTGATTTTTATGGCACCGGAACGATAGACCTCCTCGATAACGTAAGGACCTTCCCATTTAGAGAGAAGCTTTCCTGCAAAAAATCTTAAACGAGAGTTGAATAGTAACACATAATCACCTACATTAAACTCACGCTTTTGTATCCTTTTGTCATGCCATCTTTTAACTTTTTCTTTAAACAGTTTGGCATTCTCATAGGCCTGGGTTCTCCATTCATCAAGTGAGATAATGTCAAATAGCCTCTTCTCACCGGCAAGTTTGAAATCATAATTGAGCTCTTTAATGGCCCAATATGCCTTATGTTCTAGTTCGAGAGGTAAGTGACATGCTTTTACATAAACCATTTTATATGGAGACATACCCATAGGATTTTTATATGCAGTTCTATAGGCCCATAATGCATCATCAAGTTTCTTGGACCAATTCTTTCTAGATCTATTAACAGTCCTTTGCAAAATTAATTTGAGCTCTCTATTACTCAATTCTACTTGACCACTAGACTGTGGGTGATAAGGGGATGCAATTCTATGATTAACATCATACTTAGCAAGCATTTTACGGAAAGCACCATGAATAAAATGTGAAGCACCATCAGTCATTAAATATCTAGGGACTCCAAACCTCAGAAAAATAACTTCTCTAAGCATCTTAATAGAGGTGTTATGATCAACACTACTAGTTGGAATAGCTTCTACCCACTTAGTAACGTAATCAACAGCAACTAAAATATGTGTATACCCATTAGAGGAAGGAAACGGTCCCATATAATCAAAGCCCCAAACATCAAATGGTTCAATAACAAGTGAATTCATAGGCATTTCTTGACGTCTGCTAATATTACCAATTCTTTGACATTCATCACAAGATAAGACAAACATACATGCATCTTTGAAGAGAGTAGGCCAATAAAAGCCGGATTGCAATACCTTATGTGCAGTTCTATCTCTGGCGTGGTGTCCTCCATAAGCTTCGGAGTGACACTTGCGTAGGATCTGTTCATGTTCATGCTCAGGTATACAACGTCTAATAACACCATATACTCCTTCTTTATAAAGGTGTGGGTCATCCCAGAAGTAATGTCTTAAATCATAGAAAAACTTTTTCTTTTGCTGATATGTGAAACTAGGTGGTATAAATTTAGCAACAATGTAATTGGCATAATCAGCATACCATGGAGCAATGCGAGAAGCATTTATGACAGCTAATTTTTCATCAGGAAAGCTATCATCAATAGGTAGTGGGTCATCAAGAACATTCTCTAACCTAGACAAGTTGTCTGCAACAGGGTTCTCAGTTCCCTTTCTATCAATAATATGCAAATCAAATTCTTGTAGCAAGAGAACCCATCTAATAAGTCTAGCTTTAGCATCTTTCTTTTCCATAAGATATTTAATAGCAGCATGATCAGTGTGAACAGTTACTTTGGAATCAACAATATAAGGTCCGAACTTATCACAAGCAAATACAACCGTTAAAATTTCTTTTTCAATAGTAGCATAATTTCTTTCAGCACTGTCTAGAGTCTTACTAGCATATTGGATAACATTTAATTTCTTATCAACTCTTTTCCCTAGAACAGCACCTACAGCATAATCACTAGCATCACACATAATTTCAATGGGTAAATTCCAATCAGGTGGCTGAACAATAGGTGCAGAAATCAATGCTTTCTTAAGTATTTCAAATGCTTCTACACAATCATCATCAAAGACAAAAGGAATAACTTTTTGTAAGAGATTAGTCAGAGGCCTGGAGATTTTGGAGAAGTCCTTAATGAACCTCCTATAAAAACCGGCACGACCAAGGAAACTTCTTATACCTTTAATGTCCTTGGGACACGACATCTTTTCAATAGCATCAACTTTAGGTTTGTCAACTTCAATACCTCTTTCAGAAACTTTATGCCCCAAGACAATACCTTCATTAACCATAAAGTGGCACTTTTCCCAATTCAAGACAAGATTAGTTTCTTCACATCTCTGCAAAACTCGATCAAGATTGCTCAAGCAATCATCAAAAGAAGTTCCATATACGGAAAAATCATCCATGAAAACCTCAACAATCCTTTCAAAAAAATCAGAGAATATAGCCATCATGCGTCTTTGAAAGGTAGCAGGTGCATTGCATAAACCAAAAGGCATACGTCTATAAGCAAAGGTACCGAAAGGACAAGTAAAAGTGGTCTTTTCTTGATCCTCTTTTGACACAGGTATTTGAGAGAAACCGGAATAACCATCTACAAAGCAAAAATGTGTATGTTTGGATAATCTTTCTAGCATTTGGTCAATAAAAGGTAAGGGGTAATGATCCTTTTTAGTAGCTTTATTTAATTTGCGGAAATCAATTACCATTCTATAACCTGTAACAATTCTTTATGGGATCAATTCATCTTTATCATTAGGAACAACGGTAATACCTCCCTTCTTATGGACACAATGGACAGGACTTACCCACTGACTATCAGCAACGGGATAAATTATACCTGCCTCCAGAAGCTTTAGTATTTATTTTCTTAACACTTATTTCATCTTAGGATTTAACCGTCGTTGGTGATCAACAACTGGTTTAGCGTCTTTCTCCAATTTTATTTTGTGCTGGCATAGAGTGGGACTAATGCCCTTAAGATCATCAAGAGTATATCCGATAGCAGCACGGTGCTTCTTCAGAGTTTTCAATAATTTCTTTTCTTCATGCTATGAAAGGTTAGCACTATTAATAACAGGATATATCTTCTTTTCATCAAGATAAGCATATTTAAGAGTATCAGGTAATGGTTTAAGCTCAAACACGGGTCACCCTTGGGTGGTGGGGGATCCCCTAGGATTTCAACAGGCAAGTTGTGTTTCAAAATAGGTCCCTGTTTAAAGAATACTTCATCTATTTCCCTTCTTTCATTCATAAACATATCATTTTCATGGTTGAGCAAATATTGTTCTAAAGGATCATTAGGAGGCACGGCAATAGAAGCAAGACAAACAATTTCATCTTTACTAGGCAATTCCTCATCACGGGGTTTTCTACGAAATTTAGCAAAATTAAACTCATGAGACATATCCCTCAAACCAATAGTAACAACATCCTTTTTGCAATCTATCTTAGCATTAACAGTATTCAAGAAGGGTCTACCAAATATAATGGGACAAAAGTTATCCTGTGGGGAACCAAGAACAAGAAAATCAGCAGGATATTTAACTTTCCCACACAAGACTTCAACATCTCTAACAATCCCAACTGGTGAAATAGTGTCTCTATTGGCAAGCTTAATTGTAACATCAATTTCTTCTATCTCAGCAGGTGCAATATCATGCATAATTTCTTTGTATAAGGAATGAGGTATTGCACTTGCACTAGCACCCATATCACATAAGCCATGATAACAATGATCTCCTATTTTAACAGAAATAACAGGCACGCCTACAACAGGTCTATGTTTATTTTTAGCATCAGGTCTAGCAATTCTAGCGGTTTCCTCATAGAAGTAAATAATATGCCCATCAATATTATCAGCCAAGAGATCTTTAACCATAGCAATACTAGGTTCAACTTTAATTTGCTCAGGGCGTTTGGGTGCCTTAATGTTACTTTTATTGACCATAGTTGAAGCTTTAGCATGATCTTTTATTCTAACAGGGAAAGGTGGTTTCTCAATATAAGCAGTAGGAACGACAGGATCATTATAAGTGATAGTCTTTTCTTCAACTTTAATAGGTGCAACTACTTTTACTTTAGTGGAAGGATTATATTTAAACCACTTCTCCTTAGGGAGATCAACATGAGTAGCAAAGGATTCACAGAAAGAAGCTACTATCTCAGAGTCAAGTCCATGTCTAGTGCTAAATTCACGAAAAACATTGGTATCCATAAAAGATTTAACACAATCAAACTTATGTGTTATACTTGACTCCTTACCTTCGTCGAGATTCCAATCTTCAGAGTTACGTTTAATTATTTCCAATAAATCCCATTTGAATTCAATAGTCTTCATCATAGAAGATCTAGTATAAGAAGTATCGAGCATGGAGCGATTATTGAGAGAAAGCCGATCATAAATTTTTTGAATAATCATTTCTCTTGAGAGCTCATGATTGGGGAATGAATATAACATTGACTTAAGCCTCCCCCAAGCTTGAGCGATGCTTTCTCCTTCGTGAGGACAAAAATTACATATATAATTACGATCACGATGAACAAGATGCATAGGATAAAACTTCTGATGAAATTCCAATTTCAAACGGTTGTAGTTCCATCATCCCATATCATCACATAGCCTCAACCATGTCAATGCCTCTCACTTCAAGGATAAAGGGAAGACCTTCTTCTTGATAACATCCTCGGGCATACCTGCAAGCTTAAATAATCCACAAACTTCATCCACATAGATTACGTGCAAATCGGGATGTAATGTTCCATCTCCTGTAAAAGGATTAGCTAGCAGTTTCTCTATCATACCCAAAGGAATTTCGAAGTAAACATTTTCAGTAGGTTCAGTAGGTTGAGGACCAACTCTCTGCTCTACTGGTCGGGGTGAAGATACCCCGAACAAGCCCCTTAGAGGATTACTTTCCATAGTAACAAGTGACAGTAAATGTCAGCACACTATATAATTTTTTCCTTACCAAATTCCACCTACCAAAGGCACTGCACTCCCCGGCAACGGCGCCAGAAAAGAGTCTTGATGACCCACAAGTATAGGGTATCTATCATGGTCCTTTCGATAAGTAAGAGTGTCGAACCCAACGAGGAGCAGAAGGAAATGATAAGCGGTTTTCAGCAAGGTATTCTTTGCAAGCACTGAAATTATCGGTAACAGATAGTTTTGTGATAAGGTAATTGGTAACGAGTAACGAGTAATGAAAGTAAACAAGGTGTAGCAAGATGGCCAATCCTTTTTGTAGCAAAGGACAAGCCTGGACAAACTCTTATATAAAGGAAAACGCTCCCAAGGACACATGGGAATTATCTTCAAGCTAGTTTTCATCACGCTCATATGATCCGCATTCGTTACTTTGATAATTTGGTATGTGGGTGGACCGGTGCTTGGGTGCTGCCCTTTCTTGGACAAGCATCCCACTTATGATTAACACCCATTGCAAGCATCCGCAACTACGAAAGAAGTATTAAGGGAAACCTAACCATAGCATGAAACATGTGGATCCAAATCAGCCCCTTACGAAGCAACTCATAAACTAGGGTTTAAGCTTCTGTCACTCTAGCAACCCATCATCTACTTATTACTTCCCAATGCCTTCCTCTAGGCCCAAAGAATGGCGAGGTGTCATGTAGTCGATGTTCACATAACACCACTAGAGGAAAGACAACATACATCTCATCAAAATATCGAATGACTAACAAATTCACATGGCTACTTATAGCAAGACTTCTCCCATGTCCTCAGGAACAAACATAACTACTCACAAATCATATTCATGTTCATAATCAGATGGGTGTTAATATGCATAAAGGATCTGAACATATGATCTTCCACCAAATAAACCAACTAGCATCAACTACAAGGAGTAATCAACACTACTAGCAAACTACAGGTACCAATCTGAGGCTTTGGGACAAAGATTGGATACAAGAGATGAACTAGGGTTTGAGAGGAGATGGTGCTGGTGAAGATGTTGATGGAGATTGACCCCCTCCCGACGAGAGGATCGTTCGTGATGACGATGGCGATGATTTCCCCCTCCCGGAGGGAAGTTTCCCCGGCAGAACAGCTCTGCCGAAGCCCTAGATTGGTTCCGCCAAGGTTCCGCCTCGTGGCGGGGGAGTTTCTTCCCAAAAGCTTGCTTATGATTTTTTCCAGGGTAAAATACTTCATATAGCAGAAGATGGGCACCGGAGGCCTGCCAGGGGGCCCACGAGGCAGGCGGGCGCGCCCAGGGGGGTAGGGCGCGCCCCCACCCTCGTGGCCAGGGTGTGGGCCCCCTCTGGTGGATTCTTTCGCCAGTATTTTTTATTAATTCCAAAAATAACTTCCATGAAGTTTCAGGACTTTTGGAGCTGTGCAGAATAGGTCTCTAATATTTTCTCCTTTTCCAGCCCAGAATTCCACCTGCCGGCATTCTCCCTCTTCATGTAAACCTTGTAAAATAAGATAGAATAGGCATAAGTATTGTGACATAACGTGTAATAACAGCCCATAATGCAATAAATATTGATATAAAAGCATGATGCAAAATGGACGTATCACGCAGTCCGCCCGATTTCCGTCGCAACGGTGGCGGCGATGGCGGCGGCGATCCGTCGCGCGTTCACGAAGAGTACCACCCTGAAACCCTTTCTTCACAGCAGAGGGAGGAGCTTCACCACTGCAACATGGAGGCGTTCCACACGCCCATCGTTGGGGAGACCTCTGAGGCTCGGGCCTTGGAGGAGGCGCGCCTGGCCAATTTGGCTGAGCGCACCGACTGGAGAACCTTTAGCATGCACTCAACGAGCGTGCTCGACAGCGGATCCCTGAGTCCAGTCGACGGCAGCGACAACTTTTCCTGCCCCAACCTCAGGTATACCGCACTCCGATTCAGAATCTCACAGCTGCGGCCCATATAGCGGAGTCTATTCAGCCTTCCCAGTCGGAGGCTGGTAGGGGTTTGATGCAGATCCGGGCTTTACTCCGGGCAGCAGGAGAGCGGAACACAACGGTGTCTCAGTCGTGGAATAGAATTCATGGCACATTTGTGATGGCTGACACAGTTCAGTCAGCCCACAGCCCAAGATCGCCCCCGCGGCGTGAGGGACGTGGGCATTGGCAGGATCAGTACGTGGGGTAGAACCACGAGCAGTATGATCACCGACTCGGCCGTGATGACAGTCATCGGGTGTCCACACCTCCTCCGAGGAGTGGATCATATGTGCCCCGGCAATATGATGTCATACGCCCGCACAGTGGCGAACGAAGAATACCAGTCGACCCAAGAGAGCCAGGCTTTGATGCAAGATCAATTCTTGTTCAAGGTCTGGTCGACAGGAACAGAGCACAACGAGAGGGACTTGACAGAGATCGCCCGACTGGCGGCAGAATTCATGTCTCGGGTCCAGAGTGTTTCAATATAGCCATCAGGGCTGCAGAGATTCCTTCCAACTTCAGGTTGGCGACTGGAGTCAGCAAGTTCACTGGTGAGTCCAAGCCCGACACTTGGCTTGAGGATTACCGAGTGACTGTGCGATTGGTGGTGCCAATGATGAGGTGGCCATGAAGCATCTTCCTCTGATGTTGGAAGGTTTGGCCAGAGCATGGCCGAATCAGTTGGCCCCAGGCAGTATATTCAGTTGGGAGGAGCTTGCCCGAGTGTTTGTCAGAACTTTTGAGGGAACTTGCAAACGGCCAGTAGGATTGACAGAATTGCAACATTGTGTACAAAAGCCGAATGAGACTCTGAGAGATTACATTCAGAGGTGGACCACTTTACATCACACAGTGGAAAATGTTTCTCAGCATCAAGCAGTTTGTGCCTTCAAGGAAGGCGTTCGGTATCGAGAGCTTAACCTGAAATTCGGTTGGACGGGAGATATTCTCTGACTCGGATGATGGAAATAGCCACTCGGTATGCTAATGGAGAAGAAGAGGATCGACTCCGCAGTGGAAAGAGCAAACGAGTCGGTCAGGACACTGGTGGAGGCAATTCCAATTGGAAGCAGAAACGTAAAGCTGAGCCTGCAGGACCTGGTGAAACTGCAGCAGTGATCCAAGGAAAGTTTAAATGAAAACCTAAAGGGCCCTGGACCCCCATGAAGGTGAAAGATCAAGCAGGGAATGATGTGTTAGATTTGCCATGTCACATTCACACCAAGAAGGACGAAGAGGGAAATCTGATTTATCCCAAGCATACCACTCGACAATGTCGAGTCCTTATCCAGCAGTTCCGAGAGAAACCCAATGATAAAGAGAAGGAATCTGATAAGGATGAGGACAAAGAGGAGGATGAAGGTTTCCCCAATGTCAATTCCACCCTGGTGATTTTTGCCGATATCGAGAGCAAAAGTCGACTGAAAGTGATAAACTGAGAAGTAAACATGCTTGCCCCGGCAACCACGACATATTTGAAGTGGTCGTAGACTGCGAGCACGTTCGACCAGTCCGATCACCCAGCGCGTGTTGCCACTCCAGGGCGGCAAGCATTGGTAGTCGACCCAGTGGTTGGAGGCACTCGACTGACCAAAGTGTTGATGGATGGCGGCAGTGGTCTGAATATTCTTTACGCTGAATCTCTGAAGGGGATGGGCATTCCGATGTCCAAGCTTAGTGAGAGCAACATGAGATTTCACGATGTTATCCCTGGAAAGAAGGCCGAATCAATCAGCCAGATAACTCTTGACGTGGTTTTCGGTGATTCGAAGAATTACCGTAAGGAAAAGTTGACATTTGAGGTGGTAGATTTTCAAAGTGCTTATCATGCTATTTTGGGCAGGCCTGCATATGCCCGTTTTATGGCTCGACCATGTTACGTCTATCTTAAGTTGAAGATGCCTGGTCCCAGAGGCGTGATCACAGTTACTAGTAATCGGCCGAAAGCAGAAGAGTGCCTTCAGAAGGGCTCAAAAATTGCTGATGAACAGATGGCAGCAGTTGAGATGCGGGAATACCAGAAGAATGCTGATCCGAGTGATTTGTTGCGGGCTAAGAAACCTGCCTCAGAGTCTGCATTTTAGTCATCCGGTGAAACAAAGTCGGTTCATATTCACCCGACCGATCCCAACGCTGCTCCGACTCATATCTCAACGACGCTCGACAGCAAATAAGAAGAAGCGCTCATCCAGTTCCTCCGTGAGAACTGGGACATCTTCGCATGGAAACCTTCTGACATGCGATCTGTACCCAGGGAGCTGGCTGAGCACCATTTGCGAGTCGACCCGAAGGTAAAACCGGTCAAAGAGCATCTCCGGCGGTCCGCCGTCCAGAAGAGAAAGGCAATTGGCGAGGAAGTAGCTCGGCTTCTAGCAGCTGAGTTCATCCGAGAGATTTACCACTCCGAGTGGCTCGCCAATGTCGTCATGGTTCCTAAGAAAGATGATTCACTCCATATGCGTATCGACTTCAAGCATATCAATCGGGCCTGCCCGAAGGATGAGTTCCCTCTTCCTCGCATCGATCAGATAGTCGACTCGACTGCGGGATGTGAGCGGTTGTCTTTCCTGGATGCATATTCCGGGTACCATCAGATCCGACTGTATTGTCCCGATGAAATAAAAATAGCTTTTATCACCCCGTTCGGGTGCTTTTGCTATGTCACCATGCCCTTTGGTCTCAAGAATGCTGGTGCCACATTCATGCGCATGATACATAAGTGCCTGCTTACTCAAATCAATCGGAATGTGGAAGCATACATGGATGACATCGTGGTTAAGTCACGCAAAGGTTCCGACCTGCTGACTGATCTTGCTGAAACCTTTGCCAATCTAAGGAGATATGATATCAAACTCAATCCGTCGAAGTGTACGTTTGGAGTTCCAGGTGGCAAGTTACTCGGTTTCCTTGTTTCCGAACGTGGGATCGATGCAAACCCAGAAAAGGTTGGTGCAATTCTCCAAATGAAACGCCCCGTGCGTGTACACGACATTCAGAAGCTTACTGGTTGTTTGGCCGCTTTGAGTCGATTCATCTCTCATCTCGGTGAAAAGGCACTGCCTCTTTACCGACTGACGAAGAAATCTGACAAGTTCGAGTGGACTCCTGAAGCTGACGCAGCGTTTGCAGAGCTCAAAACCCTGCTTTCCACCTAGCCGGTGCTTGCTGCCCCAATCAGCAAAGAGCCTTTACTGCTTTATATTGCAGCCACTCGACAATTTGTCAGTACAGTACTAACGTTCAAGCGGGAAGAAGAAGGCAAGACCTACAAGGTTCAGCGCCCAGTATACTATATTTCTGAAGTTTTAACCCCATCCAAGCAAAGATACCCGCATTATCATAAGCTTGTCTATGGGATTTACTTGACCACAAAGAAGGTTGCACATTACTTCTTAGATCATTCAAGTACAGTCGTCAGCGACACTCCATTGTCAAAAATACTGAATAACAGAGATGCAACTCGTCGAGTGGCTAAATGGGCGATTGAACTCCTTCCGCTGGATATTAAGTTTGAGGCAAAGAAAGCAATCAAATCCCAGGCAATAGTAGATTTTCTCGTCGAGTGGATTGAACAACAACTATCGACTCAGATTCACTCGGAACATTGGACTATGTTCTTCGACGAATCCAAGATGTTGAATGGTTCAAGTGCTGGGGTAGTCATGGTATCTCCGCGAGGTGACACGCTCAGTTATGTTCTCCAGATTCACTTTGACTCCTCCAACAATGAAGCTGAATATGAGGCACTTCTGTACGGGTTGCGTATGGCCATTTCACTCGGCGTCCGGCGCCTAATGGTTTATGGCGACTCAGATTTGGTAGTCAATCAAGTGATGAAGGAATGGGATGTTAGGAGTCCAGCTATGACTGGTTATTGCAATGCAGTGAGAAAATTACAAAAGAAGTTTGAGGGGTTAGAGCTTCACCATATACCCCGACTGAAAAATCAAGCAGCCGATGACTTGGCAAAGATAGGTTCCAAGAGGGAGCCCATACCTAGCAATGTGTTTTTTGGAGCATATTCACACACCTTCAGTCCAAGAAGATCTTTTCACCGAAGAACCCCCACAGCCTAAGAGCTCCACTGATCCGACTGAAGTTGAAATCCCAGCCGTAGTCGACTTGGTCATGGAGGTTTTGGTCATCATTCCTGATTGGACAGTGCCATACATTGCGTATATTCTTAGGAAAGAACTCCCAGAGGATGAAGAAGAGGCTCGTCAGATCGTCCGTCGATCCAAAGCCTTTACTGTGATGGGTGGACAACTTTATAGAGAGAGTGTCACTGGAGTCAGTCAGAAATGCATCACGCTAGAAGAAGGCCGAATGATCCTCAATGATATCCACTCGGGGACCTGTGGTCACCATGCGTCCTCTCGGACCATCGTGGCCAAAGCATACCGAGCCGGGTTTTACTGGCCACATGCTAATGAAATGGCAAAAGAAATAGTCGACAAGTGTGAGGGTTGCCAGTTCTACTCCAACATGTCCCATAAACATGCTTCAACCTTGAAGACCATTCCACTCATCTGGCCATTTGTAGTTTGGGGATTAGATATGGTCGGGCCTCTGAGGACTGGCAGGAGCGGCATCACTCATGTGCTGGTAGCAGTCGACAAGTTCACTAAATGGATTGAAGCTAAACCTATCAAGAACCTTGAAGCAAGTACTGCTGTCAGCTTCATCAAGGAGTTAACATTCAAATATGGAGCTCCGCATAGCATCATCATAGATAATGGGTCAAACTTTGATTCAGATGAGTTCAGAGCTTTCTGTGCTTCCCAAGGCACTCGGATTGACTATGCCTCAGTCGCTCACCCACAGTCGAATGGACAAGCACAAATGGCAAACGATTTGATCCTCAAAGGGCTGAAACCCCAATTGATGCGTGACCTCAAGCATGCAGCAGGTGCTTGGGTGGACGAGCTACCATCAGTACTCTGGGGATTGAGAACAACTCCAAATCGGTCGAATGCTCGAACTCCGTTCTTCCTAGTCTAATGGGCTGAAGCTGTACTTCCGAGTGACCTACTTCATAACGCACCCCGAGTGGAACTTTTCTCAGAAGCCGAAGCTTAACAAGCTCGACAAGATGTTGTTGATCTTCTGGAAGAGGAAAGGGAGATGGCCCTAATCCAGTCGACCATTTATCAGCAAGACCCTCGTCGTTTCCACGCTAGAAACATGAGAGGTCGAGCATTTAAAGAGGGCGACCTGGTTCTCCGAGTGGATCAGCAACGGCCACACAAGCTTGCTCCCGTGTGGGAAGGTCCCTTCATCATCACCAAGGTGCTCCACAATGGCGCATATCACCTCTATAATGTGGAGCACAATAAAGACGAGCCACACGCTTGGAATGCAGAGTTGCTCCGTCGTTTTTATACTTAAGCACTCAGACTATTGAGATGCAATAAGAAATACCTTTTTAGTTTGTTTATCAAAGACACAGTTTTACAGTCTTCTAAATGATTGTTGTCGCTTATACATGTGTTTGAAATCCCCCAGTGGGTGGCTTAGCTGCAAATCCGTTTCGCCTAAGTTTGAAAAATCCTACCGAGTGAAGAGCAACCCTCTCACTCGGGGGCTTAGCTGCGAATCCGTTTCGCCTAAGTTTGAAAAAATCCTAACGAGTGAAGAGCAACCCTCTCACTCGGGGGCTTAGCTACAGTCCAGTACTCACCTAAGTTCAAAAAAATCCTACCGGGTGAAGAGCAACCCTCTCACTCGGGGGCTTAGCTGCAGTCCAGTACTCGCCTAAGTTCAAAAAAATCCCACCGAGTGAAGAGCAACTGTCTCACTCGGGGGCTTAGCTATAGTCTAGTACTCGCCTAAGTTCAAAGAAATCCCACCGAGTGAAGAGCAACCCTCTCACTCGGGGGCTTAGTTGCAGTCCAGTACTCGCCTAAGTTCAAAGAAATCCCACCGAGTGAAGAGCAACCCTCTCACTCGGGGGCTTAGCTGCAGTCCAGTACTCGCCTAAGTTCAAAGAAATCCCACCGAGTGAAGAGCAACCCTCTGACTCGGGGGCTTAGCTGCAGTCCAGTACTCGCCTAAGTTCAAAGAAATCCCGCTGAGAGAAGAGCAACCCTCTCACTCGGGGGCTTAGCTGCAGTCTAGTACTCGCCTAAGTTTGAAAAAATCCTACCGAGTGAAGAGCAACCCTCTCACTCGGGGGCTTAGCTGCAGTCCAGTACACTCGCCTAAGTTCAAAGAAATCCCATCGAGTAAAGAGAAACCCTCTCACTCGGGGGCTTAGCTGCAGTCCAGTACTCGCCTAAGTTCAAAGAAATCCCACCGAGTGAAGAGCAACCCTCTCACTCGGGGGCTTAGCTGCATTCTAGTACTCGCCTAAGTTCAAAACACGTTCCGAGTGAATAACGATCTTCTCTCTTGGGCCTTGGCTACGCGCTCCATCCTAAACCACAAGGATGACGAGGTGCAGGTCGATTACGACCTTCTCCTCAGAGCTGCGCCATAAGTACAATGTGCGCTCCATCTCGATCCGCAGGGACGGCGAGGCGCAGGTCATCCATGACCCTCCACTAAGGATTGTGTCTTAAACATAAAAGACTGTTCCGAGTGAAGAAACGATTTCCACTCGAAGGCAAACACAAGCATATTCAAAGAAAGGCTAAGTTTAAGACAAATCCCAGGAGGTTCTAAACCGCGGATTAAAGTACTCGGGCATCAGACCCGAAGGAGTTTAACGGTTACAAAAACCACTCGGCATACTTAGGAAAATTCAATCGGATCATAAAAGATTGTTCACTCCGCGGGAGGAGGGATGGCAGGCTCGATGAACTCATCCAAGTCAATTCCATCCACAATTCGAGTGGCAGCAGCGATAAAAGTCTCCATGAAGGAATGGAAGTCAAGCCTCTTGGTGTTGGCAACTTTGATCACTGCTAGCTTCTCTTCTTTGGCTTCCTTGCAGTGGACGCGAACCAGAGATAGGGCAACATCAGCGCCACACCAGGCAGAAGACTTCTTCCATTCTTGCACTCGACTGGGGATCTCGTTGAGTCGAGTCATCAGAGACTCGAGGTCATTTTGGAGCATCACCCTTGGCCAGAGTGCTGTGTCGATTCGCGACACCGCAACCTTCAGCCGAGCCAGATAGTGAACGACGCCAGCAACACGGGATTCCAGTCGGAGCATGTTCATGGCAGCTTCATCCTTAACAGGAGAGAGGATGGGGTCTAAGCTTGTTTCAATTTGCCCAGTCTCTTCCTCGAAGTTCTGGAAGAATTCTGCACACGCAATAAAACGATGAGAAAACAGCTATACAACGAATCGACAACACCAAGACAGTCGGATAAAGAAAAGTACCTTCAAGCATGACGAATAGCTTCTTGGCAAGCCCTCCCAGATAATTCTCCAGCTCATCTCTCTTGCGGGCGATGTCTTCCACCTTGTCGGTCAGGGTCCTCTTGTCCTTCTTCAGACGAGTCGCCTCCTTGTTGGCTTCATCAAGGGCAGTCTTCAGCTTGGCGTTCGCTTCCTCCATTTTACCGACTGAGGCCAGTTTTTGGTCGGCGAGTGCAGTTTTGTCTTCTGCTGCTTTCTGCGTGGCTGCAAGGTCCAGATCCTTCTTTGCCAGAGCCTGGTTCATTGTTTTTGAAAGAAATAACGCTTGGTTCATAGGAAGGAAATGACACTCGGTTTAGGAACGAATCAGTCGACAAGTTTTTCACACCAGCGGCTTCATCCTTAGCCTTCTGCAAGTTTGTCTTGGCTATCTCCAGATCAAGATTGAGCTGGATCTGCTTCTGCTCCAAGTCAGCAAACCGAGCTCCAAGTTCACAAGATTTCTGTGGTTAGAAGATGGTCAGTCGACAGACGCGAAGATTGGTTACTTCAGAGCAATAGAGTGACAAATTCAAAAAGTTCTAAGACTACTGCCGAATCAAACATCCAACAGTAGTCTCGGGGACTACACCCAGCGGGTGCACTTAGTGTGCCCCCACTGGTCTAGTTTCCACTCGACATGGTCCGTCCAGGCCGAGTAAAAAAAAGAGGGAAGAATGCAACAGTTGTTGTAAGACCACAACCGACTGCCCGCAGTTGACCGCGGTCTTGGGGACTACACCTAGTGGGTGCACTCAGCGTGCCCCCACTGGTTCAGGTTCCACTCGACATGGTCCGCCTAGATCGAGTGGAAGAACTGAAGAACAAGATATTTTTTATCAAGGCCTCCGCCGAATCACACATTCGATGGCGGCCTCGGGACTACACCCAGTGGGTGCACTCTGCGTGCCCCCACTAGTCTAAAGCTACAATCGACACAACCTAGTCGATTCGATCGGAAAAACTACTCAGCATAAATTAAAACTCCTAGTGGGTGTACGGATGCAAAAGAAGAGACTGACAGACAGATGCACAAGAAAAGTTTTCAGGTAGCATATCCTAACAGAACAAGTGACAAGCTAAAAGATCGGTCAGAAATCAACCAACCTGGACGTTGGTCTGAAGAGCTGAGTTGGCGTCATAAGCAGCTTGACCAGCCTCCCGAACCACTTTCATCTGCTCCATCATGATGCCTGCCTGGCGTATAGCTTCCTTGGCAGCACCCACTTGGTCCTCTGTGACGTGATGCGCGGTGAAGAGTGAAGATGGTGGATCAGCTGGAATCGGTGTAGTCAATGCTGAGGGCTGGGCACTCGACAGTGGTACGGCAAAAGTCACGGAAGCTCGGTTGGCATCGCCGGTCTCCTGGATCACCGATTCCATCACTGGCGTCGACTGGGGCGCCTTGCTAGTTGATGTCTTCTTGCCTGAAGTCCCGCCCCTCCTTCTCGTGGGCCTCAGTGGCACATCCTCGTCGTCGTCTGGAAGTACAATAACATTGGGCGAAGCTGCAAAAGATGCAAATACAAGAGTTTCAGTCGACCGTCATAATGGCTGATAAAGTAAAAGACAATATGACAAGAGTTGTACCTGCACTGGAAGTGACTGCGTCCTCCATCTCTTCATCTTCATCATCCTTATAAACAGAAGTCCCGGAGGTAGCAGCACTGCAAATCTCAAATTTCAGTCGGTCAGATCTTCCGAAATGAGTCGACCAAAGATGAATTCATGCCAAAACTAAGAAATCGAGTTCAAATACTACTCGGAAGCAATGGGAACAGCCACTTTGATCTTGGGCAAAGCCTTCCGAGGTTTTGACGGCGTAACTTTGGATTGCTTCAGTGCCTTCTCAATCGGCACAGGAGAGGACGTCCGAGGTAGCTTCGAAGTCTGACCATTTTGCGCACTTGCTTTGCCACGGATACTTGCTCGGTCATGGAGGTGCTTGGATCGCCTTTCGGTGCAAGGTGGTGACTCAACTTCTTCGCCGTCACTTGAGTCATCGCTTTCATCGTCTTCTCCTCCGTCAGAATGCCACTCGCCGCTTTCGCCTCCGCTCGCCTCCCCTTCCGGCTCCTGCTCCTGCTCTCTGTTGGGCATCGAGTACATCTTAGTATAAATCTGCAAGACACAGAGTCGACTGGATGTCAGTCGGTTCCACAAGAAATCACATGTCAGAACAAAAAGACACTCGAGAGAGAAGAGTCACACCTTGTCTGGTTCGTTGGCGCTGTCGAATGGAGGAACTCTCCTAGACCCCCTGGGGTTGTCCTTATTGCCGGTGATGCCCTGCAGCCACTGCGCCACCGTCTCCTCGTCGACCTCTTCCTGGTGGATCCGAGTGCTGTCTTCAACGCCCGAGTACATCCACATTGGATGATCGCGAGCTTGGAGTGGCTGGATGCGTCGTTTGAGAAACACCTCTAGCAAATCCATGCCGGTCATGCCGTCGCGGACAAGCTGAACCACTCGCTCAACCAACATTGTCACCTCCACTTTCTCAGCCGAGGTCACTCTCAAGGGAGAAGGCTTCTCGACTCTCTCCATGGAAAACAAGGGAAGGCCGATCGACTAACCAGGAGTCGGTTCATCCTTACAATAGAACCAAGTCGACTGCCAGCCTCTAACCGACTCGGGAAGGGTCATGGTTGGGAAGGTGCTTTTCCCCCTCATCTGGATCCCTAATCCTCCACACATCTGGATCACGTGTGTCCTCTCATCACTCGGATTGGCCTTTTTACGGCCTGAGAACGACAAGTGAAAATGTGCTTGAAGAGACCCCAGTGCGGTCGACACCCCAGGAAGTTTTCGCACATGGACACGAACGCAGCAAGGTATGTGATGGTATTGGGAGAGAAATGATGAAGTTGAGCCCCGAAGAAATTCAGAGAACCCCGGAAAAAGGATGTGGTGGCAAAGAGAAACCGCGATCGTCGTGGGTGGCGGCGAGCACACACTCACCCTCTTACGGCCGCGGCTCGGTCTCGTCCTTCGGGAGCCGCCAGGAGCCGTGGGGAATCAGACCCCCTCCACCAGATCCTCCAGATCCTCCTGCTGGATCGTGGAGCTAATCCAGTCGCTCTGGATCCAGCCGGGCGGCAGGCCAGATCTCGACGATGATCCCCCCGGCTGGACTTCTTTCCCTTCGCCTTCGCCGTCGCCTTCTTCGCGTGCTCCATGGCCGCCGTCTTGTCTTTCGCCATCTTAGCGGGGTGCGCTCGGACTGGACGGCGGCGTCGAGGGAAGAGACGGGCGCAGAGGAGAAACAGAGGAGGAGGAGGAGAAGAAATGAGGCGCACAATACAAAAGCACCGGCCCAAACTCCTTATATGGGCTGGTTTCCCGAGTGACTGACCTGTGGGTCTAGGCAATCCTGTCAAATCCCGCAACAGTCGCGCGCGTGGTACTTGGCGAAAAAGGTGGCACAGAGATCAAGGCGCCTCTGCCTGATCCATTCCGATTACCACAGCCCTTTGCAAAGATAAGAGAGAAAGCATCAACATCAACAAAAGACAAATAGTTGACGGGAGATCCGGCCCGACTGCTCAGCAGTCGGCCCGAATCTCGAGGACTACACCCAGCGGGTGCGCTGACGCGCCCCCGCGAGAGAGAAGACGGAGTGCTTACTCCGACTCTGATTCAACTCAGCAGTCCGCTTGGCCAACTCCTGGACATGAGTGTTAAAGGCGGCCGCACGGAGGTTGTGGTAGTCCTGCACGAAGACAACGGAAGAAAGGCGAGTCAGCACTCAAAGCTCACCTTGAAGTTCCAAACCGCCTGCTCAGCAGCTGGCCCGGAACTCGGGGACTACACCCAGCGAGTGCGCTGGCGCACCCCCATAGAAGATTGCATGAATTGAAAAACAAGAGGAAAGTAGCGTACCTGGACGGCCGTCCGCGTTGCCAAGAACTCCTGCAGTTGTTGCTGGATGGCGGCGCCCTGGGCATTGAACTGAGCCATGATGTCATGCGCGGCCGTGTTCAAGACACCTGTGCCGCCCCCAGGCATCCAGTCCGGTAGGGCAGCGCTGGTGGCCTCAGTATCGGCCGCCGACGAGCTCGCGGCTCCGGTCTCCACCGGCCTTGGTGTCATTGTTCTAAGCCTGACAGTAGAATTGTGGGTAGATATGAGGAGGCAAGATCTTAGCTATGGTGAAGTTGTGCACGCAAGATTTACGAGTTCAGGCCCTTCTCAGTGGAAGTAACAGCCCTACGTCTCGGTGCTCGGGAGCTCGGTTGATTGGATTATGCGTGAAGTTACAGGGGGTGAGAACCCTTGTGCCTGAGGAGGGGGTGGCTTATATAGAGTTTGCCAGACCCCTCCGGCCCTCAGTTACATAGGGTTCATTGTACATAAAGATAGGAACGTAATGCCAACATTAAAGTTACATAAATGACCATTAAGACTACGGAGTGAACGCCCGACCGTTGTCATTCAGAGTGACCTTAGACCTTCTGTTCTCCGAGTGGATTCTGGCATGGTCGAATGGAATTGGGGTATCCGAGTGGACACTCAGTCGAGTGGGTTGAGTCTTGTGGTGATTCCAGTCGGTAGAATCTTCTGTCCTTTGGATGTCTTTGAGTGTAGGGCAGTGTCCTTGGGTAGGGTGCTTAGACCAGGTCTATTGCCCTACCTTAGGTACATGTCATCGTCACTTGGCGCCGAGATCGCCTTCGCCGGGCACTGGCGCACGGGAACGTGGACTGGGGGAGTCAGACCCACCACCAGCTCGCCGCCAGATGGCGGCACCGGCGGTGCCTGAGTAGTCGGCGCGCGGGGAGGCACCTCCGCCTCCATGACGATTGGGTCTGCCTCCCTCCTCTCCAAGACCGGCTGGTCGACACCAACCCCACCAGTCGGCACCAGGGCTCCGCGGGCTGCGGGTTGATGGGCTCCGGAGCCCTGCTGTGGGATACCTCCTCTTCCTGTGCCTTGGCAGCTGCGTCCGCCTGCTCCTTGGCACCCGCATCAGCCTGCGCTTTGGCCACCGCGTCGGCCTCCTCCTGTGTCGCCTTGGCTGCCTCCGCCTTCTCCCGCTCCTCCTGCGCATTGCTCTCCGTCGCCTCCCGAAGGGCGGCGGCCGGGTCCACGCGGTGGGCATCGGCAGAGCCATCCGTCGCCCCAATCACTGAGGCAGATGGGGCCCACGGGAGAGAGAGAGAGAGCGGGGCCCTAATCAAGCAAAACAAGAACTAAGAAGGATTGCGAGAAAAGAAGAAAAGCAAATGCAAGAAAAGATCAAGTACTTACGCGGACACCATCGGGCGCTGCTTGGGGCCTTTCTGGAAGAGGGCCGCCTTCGCGACAGCTTCTTGCCGCGTGGTCGCGGCGACCGACGTCTTGACCTTCTTGGGCCGGCAGCCGTACAACCCGGCGTCGGCTCGGCGCTTTGGCGCACCGCCTGCTGCAGTCGGCACGGCTGAAGAGCTGGCGCCCGCCCTGTCGGCGCCACGGCTATGGCGCGGCTTGCTGTCCTCCTCATCATCGTCCGGCCAATCCCCGAGGCCGCCTCCTGAGGAGCCGCCTGCTCCCTCGCCACCACCGCCTGTGGCATCATCCTCTTACATGGCGGCCGCCCCCAAGTCGGGGTCGTCCATGTCACTCACCGACCGGTCCAGCAGGTACTGCTGGCCGGGGGCCAGAGCGTCGGCCACCAACTGGGTCGAGCAGATCTGCTCCACGACCGACTGGTCAGGCGGCAAAAAAGAACCTGACCGAACGGAGCAAAAAGAATTAAAAGACTTACCGCAGGCGGCGGGTTAGCCCGGATGTATGACGGCTTGCCGAACTGCCACTCCTTCTCCGAGAGCTTGCAGTTGGAGAAGTAGTTCACCAGCCGGACCACCTCCACGTCCGGCAGCTCCTTGGTGCACATCCGGCATGGGTCCTGGTGCCCGCTCATGCGGCTGATGATATGGGGCCGAGCTTGGAGGGGCAGCACCCGGCGCGCCACGAAGGGGGTCAGCAGATCTGAGGCCTTGAGGCCCTCCGCCTCCGTCATCTCCTGGAGCCGGGCGAGTGCGGCGGAGGAGGCGGACGACAGGTTCTTCGGCCGAAACTGCAAGTTGTTGCGGGGTTCGGCAGGCGGGCCGGCTACGTAAGCCGGCAGGTTGACGTAGTCCATCGTCGAGTGGATGTTCTCGACGTAGAAATATGACTTCTGCCACAGCTTGGCCAACTGCAGCAAGGCGAGGGTCAGGAAGCGGACCCCAGAACCCGAACGCCGCACCGCGACGCAGGCCCCGCACTGGGCCGCCGCTTTCTTGGCAGCGGTGCCAAGTTTGAGGTAGAAGAGCTCCCCCCAGAGCTCAAGGGTGGGGAGCGTGCTGAGGTAGCCCTCGCAGAGTGTGACGAAGGCGGACAACAGCACCACCGTATTCGGCGTGAGATGGTGGGGCTGGACCATGTAGAAGGTGAGGAATGAGCGGAGGAAGCTGCTCGCCGGCAGGCCGAAGCCATGAAGGAAGTGCGACCGGAAGACGACGCGTTCGCCGTCCACTAGCGCAGGCGAGACCTCCGTCTCGGGAGCAACATGCACCTTTACGTGCGTCGTGCGAGGCAGCTGCCGTGTCTGGCGAAGGAATGCGAGGTAGTCCTCATGAACATTGGAGCCGTCCAATTGCCGGAGCGCTCGTCGTGCGCCATGGATGCGGATGCTCGACGAAGGTGCGGCGCAACGACGAGCGGGCGAATCCGCAGCGGAAGCAAAGGAGCGCCGACGGCGAGCGGCAGCACGGTGATGGCGAGAAAGCAAGGGGAGCAGAAGAAGATGAAGACGAAGGATGAGGGCGCGCGTGCGCTCTGCCGCCCCTTCCCCCCTACTTATAGCCCCCCGGCGGCGAACCCGAGGGGGCGAGACGTGGGGGGTCGTGGTATTAACTGCGCCCACTCCCCCACGACCCCGCACCTTCCGCGCCTTAAAGGTGTGGATTAACCGCGCCCGGAAGCGCAACCGCCCGCCTCGGCCGCAACGGATCCGCGCGCATTTCGAGGCCCTGTGGTGGCGGGCCCGGCCTGCGGCGACGTCCCGTCGCGCGCGTGGGCTGGCAGGCCGGCCTGGCCTGCTGGCGCCGCGTGGCGGACGGGCAATGGGCGGCAAGCCTGTCGCCCGGCTGGCACGCCACCCGGCCCCCACCACGACGATTCGAATTTACCAGGCCACCTGAATGGTCATGGCCAACTCCTAACAGTCGACGTCTCCAGAAGGCGGACGAAGGAACTTTAACAAGACAACTCGGAGTAGGAAGCTGCTGAGGCTTATCGCCCTATCAGCCGCAGCGCCCCACCAGCTTTGGGGACTACTGTCGAAGTAAATGACCACGGGAAGCCTCAACAGCCCCCCATGGTATTTGAAGACATCGGGGCTAGTTGCGCCCCTCACACCTCCCAGACGAACGACCGACTTCATTGGTCGTCTGGTCGACGAGGCCGAGTGCTAGAAGGCGGCAAGGTACCAGAAGGCGGCCACGAGGAGGCCGGCTTCTAGTAGGAGGCACCTCATCCCCTCAAAGTTTGCACCCACATATACCACGACGGGACAGGGCGTGGCTACAGTGCGACCTGCCACCCCCGAATCCAGGGCGGAGCGTGGCTACAGTGCGGTGTACCAAGCGGACATCCCTCGCCCGGCGTGACACTGTTCCCACACGGCCCGTGACATCACCTACGACAGGAGGAGCCATGCTCCCACGATGGCCGGTCGGTATGGCCCGCAGGCAGCGGGCCCTACCTGTCGGCGAGCCCCAGAAGGCGGCGAATCTCCAGTAGGAGGGCACGGTGGCGGGCCGCCTCCTAGCAGGCGGCCCTTCACCCCCTCGGAGTCTGTGCACCATTAATCAAATAAGACGGGGTGTGGCTATAGTGAGCGCCCGCCAGGCGGCGGGACTGTAGCCACGCTCCCCCCGACCAGGCCTCCGTCATCAGGGGCGAGGCTACAGTATAAAGCGGTCGGCATGGCACGCAGCCGGCGGGCCCTACCTGTCGGCCGAGATCATGGCAGTCGGGGGGGCCCACGAGGCGGCGGGCCCTAGCAGCCGGCGGAGAAGCCGACGACCAGAGACACTGACGGCTGGGTCCTACACTCGGCCGGATTACCATTGTACCCCTTGGAGGTAGGCCTATATTAACCCCCCAGGCTTCCCCATGCAAAGGGTTCAGAACCTTAGAAGTCACACGCACCCACATAGAGAGAGTGGAGTAGAGCTTGCCCTGCCCTTCTTCTTCCTCTAGCCAAACAGCTCAGGGAGCAACCTTGTAGCCATGATCATGCGGAGACCCCGCAGAGCAGGACTAGGGGTGTTATCTCCGAGGAGAGCCCAGAACCTGGGTAAGATTCGCAGGCGTATGCGGTCTCGCTCACTCCCGCATCTAGAGCCCGGCGACATACTCTTGTCCCCATCCATGATAAGCCACCCCCTGGCATATGTCGCACGATATCCCCGACAAAAACCCTCACGTGGGAGTTGCTCGTGGGAGAAGGAAGGAGGAAAACGTTCCGCGTGATTGTAGTACACCTCAACATGATGAAATTCCACCTCCGTTGGTTCCTTCTTCAGCGGCGAGCCGATCTAGTGCCATGAGAGTAAATCTCGGGTATACAATTCAGTTTAGTATTTTCCATGATATTTTGGGTGTTATTGGTGGTAGCAATTTGATGGTGGACACTGCGTTGGGTGGATGAATCCCACTTTCCACGACCTTAGCCTAATTGTGATTGTTGTGTCTGATATAGCTAACACTAGGAATTCCGCCCACCGCCTATAGGCTATAGGCGGGCGTGCATTTGAGGGGTCATATTTGTCATATATGGTTGTAGATGCTCTAAGGATCTTCGTCCACCACGCATTTCGTGATATTAGCTCCTCGTTGATTAACGTGGGTTATACATCCTAAATACACGCCTTACAAGGATCTCCGCCCACCGGCTGGTTCAGAATACATGCCCGGATCGGTCGTTTTGTTTTTAGGCGAAAAATCAGCTATGACCGGTAATTTACACCTGTAAAACAAAATACAGGTGTAGAAATTTACACCCATTCGATGCGGGGCCTAAGGATAATATGAGCAAAACAATCATTCCTGAAAATGCAGGTGATTTTCCTATCTTTCGTATTGTATCCTTGTTTCCCTAAATGATCATTTTCCTCGTTTCCAAACCTCGTGACAGGCAGCTTTCCTTAGAATGGGGATGAAAGGGATATCATGCAATTAGCTGACGACCTTGGTGTGCTACTGGTTGCAAAAACAGAGCAACTAGTGGCGGAGCTTCTCAGGGGCCGACCTGGGCCGTTGCCCCCTTAGTATTTGGCCCATACCTCAAGCAAAATCAGCCCAAAACACAAATTGTTTGCCCCCCAGCCCATTGCCTCCCCTATAATTCATCCGCCACTGCTGGCAAGCATAACATACCGCTGCCACCTGACAAGTGCGAGCTGCTAGGTAGCCACACTTGAATTCAGAGAAGCTGATCCTGGGAACGAGGCTAATCGAAGTATCGAACAAATAACAAGTTTATTTAGAGCTGCTAGGTAAAAGTGGCACTAACTTGTTTACCCATTGATTATCTGTCGGTTCCTCTTTCTTTGCTTTTCAGCATCACAGGTAGAGTAGACAGCATATTAAATATAAATATCGGGTGGCTTAATTCCGGTTTAGCATCACAATTCGTTGTGGAATTGTCGCATGTACCAGCGGCAAAAGAAAACATGATGACGACGTGCAGAGAACTACAAAGTCAGTCGTGAACTTGGTTAACTTTGACAAATCTGCCTGCTATCCTGTCGAAAAAAAATCACTACGTGTCGACGCTAATAATTACAGACGGCAGGTGCACCCGTCCTGTTCCAAGCCGACGACGGTGAATGTCGATCGGTCCAAGTTTGGGCAATCAGAGACCATCTGTCCTTGACTTTTTTCTTCTCTGCCCATATATACATGCGTGTGTTTCATTCAGCCCATGAGAATGAGATCGCTGCTCGTAGGACGGATCCTTTTCGTGTTGGGTAGAACGAAAACGACCTTCTGCCGACGGCGATGGAAGAATCCAGTCGGGGCTTTACGGGTAGCGACTGGAATCAGATCGCTGACCGGGGTTGGTGACGCCGGCCGCCGGCTC
Organism: Triticum aestivum; assembly: GCF_018294505.1. Taxonomy (NCBI): domain Eukaryota; kingdom Viridiplantae; phylum Streptophyta; class Magnoliopsida; order Poales; family Poaceae; genus Triticum; species Triticum aestivum. The sequence continues at coordinate 432,882,444 of NC_057808.1, forward strand.
TTGCTCGTCCCGCCAAGTCGCAGCCAGCCGCTTTTAATGGCGGGCGCTCGCGTCCGTTCAACGGTCGGGGATTCGTTTGAGATCGACGGCGAGCAGGAGCAGTCGAGCTAGCACCACCACTGACTACATCGTCCGGCGTCTCGATCGTTCGTGTGATGGTGTTGTTTCCCATTAACAACGTTGCTGCGTTCTGGATGGGATGTTTGGTATTCGCAAAAAAGATGGGATGTTTGGTGGTAGCTTCCCCCATTGCTTGAAGAGAGGGAAACGATCAATTATCCTCAATAAACTTTCCAGAAGAAGAAAAATCCTCATGACAAATTGCCTTTGGAAAAGGGAAAACGAAGGAGTACTCACATGGTTAAGGTATGCTGAATCAGTTATTCCCGCCCCCTGAAAAGAGGCTAGAGGCTAAAACCAACCTGAAGAGGGCTGTGTTCCGGCCGGCTGTGTTCACATTCATAATTAACAAAACAAAACGAAATCGCCGTTAACATAGGCAGCTCTCCTCGCGCAAAGAGAGAGAGAGAGAGAGAGAGAGAGAGAGAGAGAGAGAGAGAGACCGTATCAAATTGTCGATCGAGTGGCATTATTAATTCCTCGATTAAGTCTCGGCATGCCGCATGCATGCGCTATTATTACCGTGTAGTAGCTGGGCCGATCGAAGGTGTGTGAATTATCACGGGCTGAATTCCACGGGCTCCTCTTCCGGAAACGCTACATGCATCAACAGCGAATGGCGGAGCAAATACAGCAGTGAGACACACGATGCAGAATAGAGTACTACTGTAGTACCCCATCCGTTTTTATTTACTCTGCAGATTAGGTTTGACTGAATTTCAACTTCGTAAATTTGATCAAGTTTGTAGAAAAAAATATACACATTTACCATAACAAAACTATTATTGTATATGTTAGTATTTTTGTTTATAAATTTTGGCAAAGTTTATAAAGCTTGACTCTGACCAAAGACAATACGCGGACTAAATAAAAAAAAGAGTACTTGACTGCGACAAATGAAATTCTTAATTATCTGGATAGGAACAACTGGACTGGGGTGAATTTGCTCCACCAAACGGGGCGCGTTCGTACGCAGCAGGAGAAATGGGAAGACGTTGCTTCTCTTGTCCCACGCTCGAACAGCCATTGGAATGAGAAAAAAAAAGGGAAGACGTCGCTTGTCTAATTAAACTGTAGCGTAGCAGTCAGGTACGTACCGGTACATGATCAGCAGCTGGCGGCAAATTTAACAATTTTGACCTCGAGACGAAATTAATTTACAGAATGAACTGCCCGTGAAACTATTTCACGCTCCTGACCTTTTTGTGTAGCGCCCGCCACGCCGGCGCCACACTCTACTGTGCAGCGTCTAGCTCGGGGCGTTGCACATCTGTCCACCGTGGCAGGCCTGGGCCCCGCACCCAGCAGTGCAGCGCCTCCGAGCTAGGCGCCACACATGTAATGTGCAGCGCCTAGCCCTCGGGCGCTGCATTGTGAGTTACATCCAGCCGCGGTGGCCCTCTCCTCCCCCACCCACCCCATTGCCACCAGTTACAGAAAAGAAGCCGCGGCGGCGGCCCTCTCCTCTCCCCCTCTTAACCCCCTCTCCAAAATCCATCAGATCTGACGATTTTGTCCGTGGATTCCTTCACCAATCCATCCTAGAAGGTACCCTCCTCCGATCCCCTTCTTTCTATCCATATAATGTATGCTATTTTGAAGATTTTGAGGAACCCTTGTTTGATTTGATTAGATTTGAATGTTGCATGTATTATAATGTTGCATGTACCTAATTTTGCAACCCTAGTTTAGTATATTTTATTGAAAAGATATGGTTTGGATACATAGGTTGACATGTTATTTTATATGGAAAAGAGATTTGTATTTAATCTTGCATGAAGTAGGCCTAGTTTAGTTTATTTGTGTTGAAATTATATTGGTATTGACAAGAATGCTTTGGATACATATGCTTTGAATTTTGCATCTAGTAGGCGTACTTTAGTTTATTTGTATTCAATAGATAATTGTGTTGACAAGAAAGCTTTTTTTTGCAAATTGTGAGGATGGTTTGGCTTCTCGATGATCACTGGGACAAACAACACCGGTTGTATGCTATGTCGGTGGACCAGCAGGTAATAATGAAAGTTGCCGGTGTTATGAATTTCGAGTTTATTTCAAACACAAATGCCCCATATGTAATTTTATGATTTGTTTGTTTGTAGGAGCTTGCACCTCTGAAGCTTCGGTCTCACGGGGTCACCCTTGGGTGGATGCGCTATGATGAGCGGTACACACCGTATGTAAGGGAGACAAGACTTCTCCCTTTCATTCAGTTGGTCAGCCGGTTGACGCCACCCAACAATGCTGCAGCACTCACCGCGCTTATTGATCATTGGAGGCTGGAGACACACAGTTTTCATCTTCGGACCGGGGAGATGACCGTGACGCTCCAGGATATTGCTATGATCACCGGTCTTCCTATCGATGGGAATCCTCTATGTATGAGCACCGATTCTGATGGGTGACACGCGCAGATGCATGCCCTTATCGGTATGGTTCCTCCGGAGCCTCGGGAACCAGAAGCAGAAGACAAGAAGAAGGAAAGAGTCGCAGCCGGTGCTCCTTTCATGTGGATTACATTGCACTTTGGTACTTGCCCTGAGGATGCTAATGAGGACATGGTCAAGACATATGCTCGTGTCTACATGTGGTACGTGATATCCAGGACTATGTTTGCTGATGGCACAGGCAAGAATGCTCCATGGATGTGGCTGAAGGCGTTGACAGTCTTCGATAGCAAATGGAGTTGGGGTTCGGCGACACTGGCTTACTTGTATCGACAGGTATGAAGTTGTTTCCTTTTCACTTCATTGATACATTATCAATGCGATCTTGCTGTTAATTCAACCATGTTCTCTTTTATGTGCAGTTGGACGAAGCCTGTTGTAGGTAATCTGGAGGTATTGGTGGTTGTCTGCTCGCACTTTCCATATGGAGCTGGGAGCGTTTGCCGGTTGGACGATCGAAGACCGTGAAGTACGAGGATTGGGACGAAAAAAGACGGCCCACTATGCCTCCCCACTTGGGCTCACAAGTGGGATGTTTTAAATGAGACGACGGATGATCCCTCGGTCATGTACAAGTTGTACAAGAGCGAGCTGGACGCGATCACGCCTGAGCAGGTGAATCGACATTGCATAAGTGATTATCATGCTTCTATCGTAACTCGATATCAATTTTGCATTCTATCCCATTTTGCAGGTGGAATGGGAGCTGTATGGAAAAGGAGAGAGTTTTGGTAACCTTATAGAGTTCAGGCTGAATCCGATGTGCACTAGGGATAGGGATCTCTGGCATATGTGGTGCCCGCTGATATGCAACTGGGCGGTTGAGCTTCACCTGCCACATCGGGTGTTCCATCAGTTTGCTTTGTTCCAGCCACACCCGCCGGAGTGGGAGGACACGGACAAGTTGCTACACGCGTAAGATATAATTAACCTTGAGCACTTAGCAGCTTCTCGGCGGTTTCGATGGTGCTAATATTCTGTTTTTAACTTGCAGGTTGGATAGGAAAAAGCAGCGGAAGATCAAGGATTGGGCCAAGCATCACAGGAAGTATGTCGTACAGTTCGCGCTTAGTGTGGAGCAAGCTAGGGCTGGAAAACGAGCCCAGCTTCGTGAGCACTGCCCAATCGCGTTCAACAACTATCTCACATGGTTTCATGCAAGTACCTGATACGTCTCCGTCGTATCTATAATTTTTGATTGTTCCATGCCAATATTCTACAACTTTCATATACTTTTGACAATTTTTTATACTATTTTTGGGACTAACATATTGATCCAGTGCCCAGTGCCAGTTCCTGTTTGTTGCATGTTTTTTGTTTCGCAGAAAATCAAACGGAGTCCAAACGGGATAAAAACCGACGGAGATTTTTTTGGAATATTTGTGATTTTTGGGAAGAAGAATCAACGCGATACGATGCCCGAGCGGGCCACGAGGCAGGGGGCGCGCCCTGGACCCTCGTGGCCACCCCGTAAGGAGGTTGGAGCCCTTCTTTCTCCGCAAGAAAGCTAATTTCCGGATAGAGATCATGTCCAAAATTCAGCCCAATCGGAGTTACGGATCTCCGGTTATAAAAGAAACGGTGAAAGGCCAGATCTAAGAGCGCAGAAATAGAGAGAGACAGAGAGACAGATCCAATCTCGGAGGGGATCTCGCCCCTCCCATGCCATGGAGACCAAGGACCAGAGGGGAAACCCTTGTCCCATCTAGGGAGAAGGTCAAGGAAGAAGAATAAGAAGAAGAAGAAGAAGGGGGGCTCTCGCCCCCTCTCTCCCAGTGGCACCAGAATGCCGCCGGGGCCATCATCATCACCGCGATCTACACCAACACCTCTGTCATCTTCACGAACATCTTCATCACCTTCCCCCATCTATCTACAGCGGTCCACTCTCCCGCAACCCGCTGTACCCTCTACTTGAACATGGGGCTTTATGCTTCATATTATTATCCAATGATGTGGTGCCATCCTATGATGTCTGAGTAGATTTTCGTTGTCCTATCGGTAATTGGTGAATTGCTATGATTGGTTTAATTTGCTTGTGGTTATGTTGCTGTCCTTTGGTGCCCAACATACGAGCGCGCGCGTGGATCACACCATAGGGTTAGTTGTATGTTGATAGGACTATGTATTGGAGGGCAAGAGTGACAGAAGCTTCAACCTAGCATAGAAAGTGATGCATACGAGATTGAAGGGGGACCAATATATCTTAATGATATGGTTGGGTTTTACCTTAATTAACGTTAGTAGTTGCGGATGCTTGCTAATAGTTCCAATCATAAGTGCATAGAATTCCAAGTCAGGGATGACATGCTAGCAGTGGCCTCTCCCACATAAAACTTGCTATCGGTCTAGTAAAGTAGTCAATTGCTTAGGGACAATTTCGCAACCCCTACCACCACTTTTCCACACTCGCTATACTAACTTTATTGTGTCTTTATCTAAACAACCCCTAGTTTTTATTTACGCGCTCTTTATTATCTTACAAACCTATCCAAAAACACATACAAAGTACTTCTAGTTTCATACTTGTTCTAGGTAAAGCGAACGTTAAGCGTGCGTAGAGTTGCAATGGTGGTCGATAGAACTTGAGGGAATATTTGTTCTACCTTTAGCTCCTCGTTGGGTTCGACACTCTTACTTATCGAAAGAGGCTACAATTGATCCCCTATACTTGTGGGTTATCAAGACCTTTTTCTGGCGCCGTTGCCGGGGAGTTATAGCGTGGGGTGAATATTCTCGTGTGTGCTTGTTTGCTTTATCACTAAGTAGTTTTTATTTTGTTCTCTTGTTTTCTATCTTTAGTTATGGGTAGGAAACGCAAAATACCAAAAAAATTAGTTGTACCTACTGAACCAATGGTTGAAGAACCACTCAAAATTTATCACACTCCTGAAGCTTTTTACTTGGATCATCTTCGATCCCTTTGTGCTCGTGCTGAAACCCCAACTAGCTTATTTGAGGGCAAATCTTTAGATGAGCATGCTTGTTATGTGCGACACCGCTTATCTCAAAAAGGGAAACTTTTACTGGATCAAATTCATCGTTTGCAATGCTATGCTTGGAATTTATGTGAAATATATGATGTTACTTGTTGTTCTGAAAACCCTAAGAAACACCTTCCCTACCAATGTGAGTTTAGTGATAATGGAATCGTATCTTCGTATGCTAAGGGTGTTTATAATTACTATGATGTTCAACAAATTGAAGAATTTGTTTCTTTTAAGGGTGCTTATGAAATTGCTTCTTTGATTGAAAAGTATGATGCTACTCTTTACAAATCTGAAAATTTTGCCATACTTGAATATTGTTATGATAATTATGCTTCTAATGCCTATGTTAAACCATATATTGAGGACTCCTCCACTGTCCAAGAAGAGACTAATATTTTGCAGGAGTCTATGGAAGAAGAAATTGATGAAACTGTGAGCTCATTGGATGAAAAAGATGATGAGGAGAGCGAAGAACAAAAGGAGGAAGAGCGGATTAGCTACCCGTGCCCACCTTCTAATGAGAGTAACTCTTCAACTCATACATTTTTAATTTCCCTTCGTGCTTACCGAAGGATGATTGCTATGATGATTGTTATGATCCCGTTGATTCTCTTGAAATATCCCTTTTTGATGATGCTTGCTATGCTTGTGGCCACGATGCCAATATGAATTATGCTTATGGAGATGAACTTGCTATAGTTCCTTATGTTAAACATGAAATTTTTGCTATTGCGCCCACGCATGGTAGTCCTATTATCTTTTTGAATTCTCCCGACTACACTATATCGGAGAAGTTTGCCCTTATTAAGGATTATATTGATGGGTTGCGTTTTAATATTACACATGATGATTTTGATACATATAATATGCATGTGCTTGCTGCTCCTACTTGCAATTATTATGAGATAGGAACTATATCTCCACCTCTCTATGTTTCGAACACAAAAAAATTGCAAGAAACTGTTTATACTATGCATTGGCCTTTACTATGTGTGCATGAATTGTTCTTTTATGACATGCCGATGCATAGGAAGAGAGTTAGACTTCGTTGTTGCATGATATATGTTACTTTGTGCTCACTACTAAATTAGAAATCATTGTTAATTAAAATTGGCTTTGATATACCTTGGGATCCGGGTGGATCCATTACTTGAGCACTATATGCCTAGCTTAATGGCTTTAAAGAAAGCGCTGCCAGGGAGACAACCCGGAAGTTTAAGAGAGTCATTTATTTCTGTTGAGTGCTTTTATATAGTTTAAAAACAAAAAAATAAAGAGGGGAACCCAAAACTTTATCAAAAAGGAGAGTGAAAGTGAGAGAGACAAGCATTGTTGAAGTGGGGGAGCTCCTTGAACTTTGTTCATGCTCACGGAAACTTTGTGAATCTTGATTACAGATTTAAAAAATAATAATTATCCCCTTGTACAATTCCATTGTATTATAAAAATAATGTGCCAAGGTTTGCCTTTAGGATGTTTACAATGCTTGCTAGTTTGCGCGGTGCAGGACAGAAACTTTGGCTGTAGTGCGCGATTTTACATTTTTACTGGAACGTCAAATGGTTCTGATTCTTTTTGCACTGTCTTTCTATACAAATTGTTTATTTTTTCTAATTTTGGCAGAATTTTTCAAGTATCATAATTATGGTGAATGTTCAGATTATTACAGACTTTTCTGTTTTAGACAGATTCTGTTTTTGATGCATAGTTTGCTTGTTTTGATGAAACTATCGATTTCTATCAGTGGATTAAGCCATGGAAAAGTTATATTGCAGTAGCTACAATGCAAAAATAAAATATGAATTGGTTTGCGACAGTACTTAGAGTAGTGATTTGCTTTATTACACTAACGGATCTTACCGAGTTTTCTGTTGAAGTTTTGTGTGGATGAAGTGTTCGAAGATCGAGGAGGTCTCGATATGAGGAGAAGGAGGAGAGGCAAGAGCTCAAGCTTGGGGATGCCCAAGGCACCCCAAGTAAATATTCAAGGAGACTCAAGCGTCTAAGCTTGGGGATGCCCCGGAAGGCATCCCATCTTTCTTCAACAATATCGGTATGTTTTCGGATTCGTTTCGTTCATGCGATATATGCAAATTTTGGAGCGTATTTTGCATTTAGTTTTCATTTTTCTTTTATGCACCATGCTGGTATGAGATAGTCCATGGTTGATTTATAGAATTCTCTTTGCACTTCACTTATATCTTTTGAGTATGGCTTTATAGAATGCTTCATGTGCTTCACTTATATCATTTGAAGTTTGGATTGCCTGTTTGTCTTCACATAGAAAACCGCCATTTGCAGAATGCTCTTTTGCTTCACTTATATTTGTTAGAGCGTGGGCATATCTTTTGTAGAAAGAATTAAACTCTCTTGCTTCACTTATATCTATTTAGAGAGTAGACAGGAATTGGCCATTCACATGGTTAGTCATAAAATCCTACATAAAACTTGTAGATCACTGAATATGATATGTTTGATTCCTTGCAATAGTTTTGCGGTATAAAGATGGTGATATTAGAGTCGTGCTAGTTGGGTAATTGTGAAATTGAGAAATACTTGTGTTGAGGTTTGCAAGTCCCGTAGCATGCACGCATGGTAAACGTTGTGTGACAAATTTGAAGCATGGGGTGTTCTTTGATTGCTTTCCTTATGAGTGGCGGCCGGGGACGAGCGATGGTATTTTCCTACCAATCTATCCCCCTAGGGGCATGCGTAGTAGTACTTTGCTTCGAGGGCTAATAAACTTTTGCAATAAGTATATGAGTTCTTTATGACTAATGTGAGTCCATGGATTATACGCGCTCTCACCCTTCCATCATTGCTAGCCTCTTCGGTACCATGCATTGCCCTTTCTCACCTCGAGAGTTGGTGCAAACTTCGCGGTGCATCCAAACCCCGTGATACGATACGCTCTATCACACATAAGCCTCCTTATATCTTCCTCAAAACAGCCACCATACCTACCTATCATGGCATTTCCATAGCCATTCCGAGATATATTGCCATGCAACTTCCATCATCATCATATACATGACTTGAGCATTTATTGTCATATTGCTTTGCATGATCGTAAGATAGCTAGCATGATGTTTTCATGGCTTGTCCGTTTTTTGATGTCATTGCTACGCTAGATCATTGCACATCCCGGTACACCGCCGGAGGCATTCATATAGAGTCATATCTTTGTTCTAGTATCGAGTTGTAATATTGAGTTGTAAGTAAATAAAAGTGTGATGATCATCATTATTAGAGCATTGCCCCCCCCAAAAGAGAGGCCAAACAAGCCTAAATAAAAAAAGGGGGGGCCAAAGAAGCCCGCAAAAAAAAAAAGAGAAAAGGGGCAATGTTACTATCCTTTTACCACACTTGTGCTTCAAAGTAGCACCATGTTCTTCATATAGAGAGTCTCTTGAGTTATCACTTTCATATACTAGTGGGAATTTTCATTATAGAACTTGGCTTGTATATTCCGATGACGGGCTTCCTCAAATGCCCGAGGTCTTCATGAGCAAGCAAGTTGGATGCACACCCACTTAGTTTTAGTTTGAGCTTTCATACACTTATAGCTCTAGTGCATCCGTTGCATGGCAATCCCTACTCCTCGCATTGACATCAATTGATGGGCATCTCCATAGCCCATTGATTAGCCGCGTCGATGTGAGACTTTCTCCTTTTTTGTCTTATCCACACAACCTCCATCATCATATTCTATTCCACCCATAGTGCTATGTCCATGGCTTGCGCTCATGTATTGCGTGAGGGTTGAAAAGGCTGAAGCGCGTTAAAAAGTATGAACCAATTGCTCGGCTTGTCATCGGGGTTGTGCATGATTTGAATGCTTTGTGTGCTGAAGATGGAGCATAGCCAGACTATATGATTTTGTAGGGATAACTTTCTTTGGCCATGTTATTTTGAAAAGACATGATTGCTTTATTAGTATGCTTGAAGTATTATTGTTTTTATGTCAAATGATAGACTATTGCTTTGAATCACTCGTGTCTTAATATTCATGCCATGATTAGATTACATGATCAAGATTATGCTAGGTAGCATTCCACATCAAAAATTATTTTTTTTATCATTTACCTACTCGAGGACGAGTAGGAATTAAGCTTGGCGATGCTGATACGTCTCCGTCGTATCTTGATTGTTCCATGCCAATATTCTACAACTTTCATATACTTTTGGCAACTTTTTATACTATTTTTGGGACTAACATATTGATCCAGTGCCCAGTGCCAGTTCCTGTTTGTTGCATGTCTTTTGTTTCGCAGAAAATCCATATCAAACGGAGTCCAAACGAGATAAAAACTGACGGAGATTTTTTTGGAATATTTGTGATTTTTGGGAAGAAGAATCAACGTGATACGATGCCCGAGGGGGCCACGAGGCAGGGGGGCGCCCCCCAGGGGGTCAGGCGCGCCCTGGACCCTTGTGGGCACCCCGTAAGGCGGTTGGAGCCCTTCTTTCGCCGCAAGAAAGCTAATTTCCGGATAGAGATCGTGTCCAAAATTCAGCCCAATCGGAGTTACGGATCTCCGGTTATAAAAAAAACGCTGAAAGGCCAGATCTGAGAGCGCAGAAATAGAGAGAGACAGAGAGACAGATCCAATCTCGGAGGAGCTCTCGCCCCTCCCTTGCCATGGAGACCAAGGACCAGAGGGAAAACCCTTCTCCCATCTAGGGAGAAGGTCAAGGAAGAAGAAGAAGAAGAAGGGGGCTCTCCCCCCCTCTTTCCCGGTGGCGCCGGAACGCCGCCGGGGCCATCATCATCACCGCGATCTACACCAACACCTCCATCATCTTCACCAACATATTCATCACCTTCCCCCATCTATCTACAGCGGTCCACTCTCCCGCAACCCATTGTACCCTCTACTTGACATGGTGCTTTATGCTTCATATTGTTATCCAATGATGTGTTGCCATCCTATGATGTCTGAGTAGATTTTCGTTGTCCTATCGGTAATTGGTGAATTGCTATGGTTGGTTTAATTTGCTTGTTGTTATGTTGCTGTCCTTTGGTGCCCATCATATGAGCACGTGCGTGGATCACACCATAGGGTTAGTTGTATGTTGATAGGACTATGTATTGGAGGGCAAGAGTGACAGAAGCTTCAACCTAGCATAGAAATTAATGCATACGGGATTGAAGGGGGACCTATATATCTTAATGCTATGGTTGGGTTTTACCTTAATGAACGTTAGTAGTTGCGGACGCTTGCTAATAGTTCCAATCATAAGTGCATAGAATTCCAAGTCAGGGATGACATGCTAGCAGTGGCCTCTCCCATATAAAACTTGCCATCGGTCTAGTAAAGTAGTCAATTGCTTAGGGACAATTTGGCAACCCCTACCACCACTTTTCCACACTCGCTATACTAACTTTATTGTGTCTTTATCTAAACAGCCCCTAGTTTTTATTTGCGTGCTCTTTATTATCTTGCAAACCTATCCAAAAACACATACAAAGTACTTCTAGTTTCATACTTGTTCTACGTAAAGCGAACGTTAAGCGTGCGTAGAGTTGTATCAATGGTCGATAGAAGTTGAGGGAATATTTGTTCTACCTTTAGCTCCTCATTGGGTTTGACACTTTTACTTATCGAAAGAGGCTACAATTGGTCCCCTATACTTGTGGGTTATTAGTACCCATGTGGAGGTATGCAAGCCGGCGTATGCTGAGGAGATTTTGGAAGATCCCATCGTTTTTGATGAGGTAGCCCAGCACCAGTACAACGCATTAGTCAGGAAAGGCAACTCAGTGATCCCGTCAGCACCAATGATGAACTTTGTGGTATTTTGCCCTTTTTGCTTTTCCATTCGCACTATTCACTTCTTTGCTTGCCTAACACTTTAATACTGTTTCTTTTCATAGTGTGCCCAGATCAAGAAAGCAGCTGATGAGACCGAGACTATTCTGGAAACAACCCCGGCTGGCAAAAGCGATGGGGAAGGTGCACTTCGAGCATTCATTAAGGTTCACATCTCCTTCAAACTAGCACTTAACATGTGTTGCTACGTTCGATGTCTCATTCACTTGTACATGTTGCAGTGCCAGGGCCAAAAGTTAAGGCGGCTATCAAACCTTTTCGGTTGTCGTGACCCCGAGTATGTATCACCAGAACGGTCTAGGTTGGCGACACCATCAGATCCCACTTCGGGACAGGGCCAAGGTGATCCTTTGGAGGATGAGGATGTGGGTGTGGTCACCCAAGAGGTATGGCATGAGCATATATCCAATTGTTGATGCATTGCTAACTATATCCTCACACACGGTCTTTCCATATCTTTTGTTGATGCATAGGTTGCTGATGATATGACATTGGGGACGTACCAGGCTCGGTCTGCATACGAGTTAAAGCCTAGGAAGGGAATCAACTAGTACACACGTGAAGACTTCACCCAAAGAGGCAAAAGGACGGTCGGCACCTCGCGGATGGCGGCTTTGGATGACTATTTGGATGACTATGTGGATGACGTGGAGGAACCGGAGCCGGAGCCGGAGCGGGTTGCTCTTCCTAGGAATGCGAAGAAGATAGCCAGCAAGAGGGGGGGGAGCAGCCAAAAAGCGCTCAAGAAACTAGTCATCGTCCTTTATTTGTAACATTGAACTTGGAGTGGTGCTAGCTCTTAGTAAGGTGGAACTTATTATGTCGTTGAACTTGGAGTGGTGCTAGCTCTATGTTGAACTTGGAGTTGTGATATCTCTTAGTAATGTGGAACTTGTTATGTCGTTGAACTTGGAGTGGTGCTAGTAATGTTGAACTTGTTGTTTGTGATGCTCAAAATGCCTCAAAATGCTGTCTTTTTTGATGTTAAAGATCCTTACTGTTTATTGTTTGAAATGTTGAACCGTGCCTAAAAATGACATAGTCTAAATGACAAAAAAATACTAAGTGTTTGTGTGGAGCCTAGCTGAGAGGCGCCACACTATACAGTGTAGCGCCTAGCTCGCGGGCGTTGCACAGTACAGTGTGGCGCCTCCCAGCTAGGCGCCACACAAACACTTAGCGAATTTGTGGCCTGGGAAGAGTTGTCCAGAGAGCAACAGAAGGTTTGCTATGTTACATACCCGTGCAATGCTAGCCTGGAGGCGCCACACTGAGCAGTGCAACGCCTAGCTCCTGGGCGCTGCGTGTGACGCCTAGCTTGTGGGCGTTGCACGCCCGGGAAGAGTTGTCCAGAGAGCAACAGAAGGTTTGCTATGTTACAGACCTATGCAACCTAGCCTGGAGGTGCCACACTGAGAAGTGCAATGCCTAGCACCTGGGCGTTGCACTGCTCAGTGTGGTGCCTCCAGGCTAGGCGTTGCACAGGTCTGTAACATAGCAAACCTTCTGTTGCTTTCTGGACAGCTCTTCCCAGGCGTGCAACGCCCACGAGCTAGGCGTCACACGCAGCAGTGCAGCGCCTAGCGCTTGGGCTTTGCACGCCTAGGACTTAGAGAATTTTTTGGCATATGCACACATAGTACGATGATGCGAAGTAGGATTGATACCTAGCAAGCAAACAACTGTGAAGACAACATATGCACAAAGTACTTCACGACACATACTAGTTCATAACACATAGTACTTCAACTTGAGGAGTAGTTCATAAAACCAAATTTAGGAGGAAATACATAGTACTTCACGACACATAGTAGTTCACAACCAAATCGAGGAGGAGGCATAATAGTTCATGACACATAGTAGTTCACAACCAAATCAAAGTTTAGAGGATAACACGATCATCGTCCAGAAGCAAGTTAAAGATGACATAGCTCTATTGCGTAGAGCAAGGCCCCTTCTGGCCTCCCGCAAGTGCAATCACATTGTGTTAACGACACCTTGAAAGCCGACCTCCATGTTGCCGGCCATCGTTTGTGGTTCCTCCTAGCTCTTTCACTTCGTACTTCCACTCTTCGTTGTCATATAATATAGCTTCTTTTGAGTCCGCCTTCCGTGATTGAAATACTAACCATTCATCAACCTTGGGTGGGAGCTTGTACTTGTACTTGCGCGAGTTCTCACCCACTATCTGTGCATCCGTTTCCATCGAGTACTTTACAAAGTACGCATTCATCTTGTCAAATGTGTATTGAACTATTGCCGTCACGGGTAATCCACGTGCACCTTTGAGCACCCTATTGAAGCATTCGGCCATATTGCTTGTCATTTGACCATATCTCCGGCCATCTTCATCAAAAGCACGTGCCCACTTGTTCCGGTATTGAATGTGCCTATTGAGAAAGTCTTGACCCCCGGGATCAAGTTTTTTGTGTGCGAGCAATTTGTTGTACAAAGTGACGAAGCGCTTGTCGGAGAAAGCGAGACAACAATCTTGAAGATCATCGGCCAACTCCTTAAGGCCACATGCCCTATAGAAGTTCGAACAAAAGTGCCTCATGCACCATCGATGGTGCAACGGAGCATGCCCGGGAATGTCAATCTCCACCGCGTTAAGAATTCCTGGATGCCGATCCGATATGACACAAATTTCCCTTTGAGCGGGTAACACCTTCGTTCTCAAAAGACGCAAAAACCACTCCCAGTTGTCATTGTTCTCCACCTCAACCAAAGCAAATGCCAATGGCAACACCCGATTATTGGCATCACTTGCTATCGCAACCAACAAGGTGCCCTTGTATTGTCCGGTCAAGAACGTGCCATCACTGGCGATGACCGTCCTACAGTGTTCGAAAGCCCTCACGTGTTGCGCGAACACCCAAAATGCACGGCCAAATACTCGGACTTTCCTTCCTTCATGAACCGTTGTTTGGTGCCCATGAGGCTCGACCACATGAACCATGCCCGGGTTTGTCGCGGCCATGGCTAACAACAACCTAGGGATTCGGTTGTATGCTTCCTCCCAAGTACCATACAACTGTTGGAAATATGCCCTAGAGGCAATAATAAATGGTTATTATTATATTTCTGTGTTCATGATAATAGTCTTTTATTCATGCTATAATTGTATTGTCCGGAAATCGTAATACATGTGTGAATACATAGACCACAACCTGTCCCTAGTAAGCCTCTAGTTGACTAGCTCGTTGATCAACAGATAGTCATGGTTTCCTGACTATGGACATAGGATGTCATTGATAACGGGATCACATCATTAGGAGAATGATGTGATGGACAAGACCCAACTTAAGCATAGCATAAAAGATCGTGTAGTTTCGTTTGCTAGAGCTTTTCCAATGTCAAGTATCTTTTCCTTAGACCATGAGATCGTGCAACTCCCGGATACCGTAGGAGTGCTTTGGGTGTGCCAAACGTCACAACGTAACTGGGTGACTATAAAGGTGCATTACGGGTATCTCCGAAAGTGTCTGTTGGGTTGGCACGGATCGAGACTGGGATTTGTCACTCCGTGTAAACGGAGAGGTATCTCTGGGCCCACTCGGTAATGCATCATCATAATGAGCTCAATGTGACTAAGGCGTTAGTCACGGGATCATGCATTGCGGTACGAGTAAAGAGACTTGCCGGTAACGAGATTGAACAAGGTATTGGGATACCGACGATCGAATCTCGGGCAAGTAACATACCGATTGACAAAGGGAATTGCATACGGATTGATTGAATCCTCGACACCGTGGTTCACCCGATGATATCATCGTGGAACATGTGGGAGCCAACATGGGTATCCAGATCCCGCTGTTGGTTATTGACCGGAGAGGCGTCTCGGTCATGTCTGCATGTCTCCCGAACCCGTAGGGTCTACACACTTAAGGTCCGGTGACGCTAGGGTTGTAGAGATATATGTATGCGGAAACCCGAAAGTTGTTCGGAGTCCCGGATGAGATCCCGGACGTCACGAGAGGTTCCGGAATGGTCCGGAGGTGAAGAATTATATATAGGAAGTCCAGTTTTGGCCACCGGGAAAGTTTCGGGGGTTATCGGTATTGTACCGGGACCACCGGAAGGGTCCCGGGGGTCCACCGGGTGGGGCCACCTGTCCCGGAGGGCCCCGTGGGCTGAAAGTGGAGGGGAACCAGCCCCTAATGGGCTGGGGCGCCACTTTGGGCCTCCCCCCCATGCGCCTAGGGTTGGGAACCCTAGGGGGGGGGAGTTTCCCCTTGCCTTGGGGGGCAAGGCAACCCCTTCCCCCTTGGCCGCCGCCCCCCCCTTGGAGATCCCATCTCCAAGGGCTGCGCACCCCCCTTGGGGGCCTATATAAAGGGGGGGAGGGAGGGCAGCATACTACAGCCTTTGGCGCCTCCCTCCTCCCCTGCAACACCTCTCTCTCGCGCGCAGAAGCTCGGCGAAGCCCTGCCGGAGAGCCGCTACATCCACCACCACGCCGTCGTGCTGTTGGATCTCCATCAACCTCTCCTCCCCCCTTGCTGGATCAAGAAAGGAGGAGACGTCGCTGCACCGTACGTGTGTTGAACGCGGAGGTGCCGTCCGTTCGGCACTCGGTCATCGGTGATTTGGATCACGGCGAGTACGACTCCGTCATCCACGTTCATTGGAACGCTTCCGCTCGCGATCTACAAGGGTATGTAGATCCACTCCTTTCCCCTCGTTGCTAGTAGACTCCATAGATGCATCTTGGTGAGCGTAGGAAAATTTTAAATTATGCTACGATTCCCAACAGTGGCATCATGAGCCAGGCCTATGCGTAGTTACTATGCACGAGTAGAACACAAAGAAGTTGTGGGCGTTGATGTTGCCAATTCTTCTTGCCGCTACTAGTCGTTTCTTGTTTCGGCGGCATTGTAGGATGAAGCGGCCCGGACCGACCTTACACGTACGCTTACGTGAGACAGGTTCCACCGACTGACATGCACTAGTTGCATAAGGTGGCTAGCGGGTGTCTGTCTCTCCTACTTTAGTCGGAACGGATTCGATGAAAAGGGTCCTTATGAAGGGTAAATAGAAATTGGCAAATCACGTTGTGGTCATACGTAGGTAAGAAATCGTTCTTGCTAGAAACCTACAAACCACGTAAAAACTTGCAACAACAATTAGAGGACGTCTAACTTGTTTTTGCAGCAAGTGATATATGTGATATGATATGGCCAGAAGATGTGATGAATGATATATGTGATGTATGAGATTGATCATATTCTTGTAATAGGAATCACGACTTGCATGTCGATGAGTATGACAACCGGCAGGAGCCATAGGAGTTGTCTTTATTATTTTGCATGACCTGCGTGTCATTGAATAACGCCATGTAATTTACTTTACTTTGTTGCTAAACGGTTAGCCATAGAAGTAGAAGTAATCGTTGGCGTGACAACTTCATGAAGACACAATGATGGAGATCATGATGATGGAGATCATGGTGTCATGCCGGTGACGAAGATGATCATGGTGCCCCGAAGATGGAGATCAAAGGAGCATGATGATATTGGCCATATCATGTCACTATTTGATTGCATGTGATGTTTATCATGTTTTTGCATCTTATTTGCTTAGTACGACGGTAGCAAGTAGGATGATCCCTTATAATAATTTCAAGAAAGTGTTCACCCTAACTGTGCACCGTTGCGAAGGTTCGTCGTTTCGAAGCACCACGTGATGATCGGGTGTGATAGATTCTTACGTTCGCATACAACGGGTGTTGACGAGCCTAGCATGTACAGACATGGCCTCGGAACACACGCAATACACTTAGGTTGACTTGACGAGCCTAGCATGTACAGACATGGCCTCGGAACACGGAGGACCGAAAGGTCGAGCATGAGTCGTATAGAAGATACGATCAACATGGAGATGTTCACCGATCTTGACTAGTCCGTCTCACGTGATGATCGGACACGGCCTAGTTGAGTTCGGATCATGTTTCACTTAGATAACTAGAGGGATGTCTATCTGAGTGGGAGTTCATTAAATAATTTGATTATATGAACTTAATTATCATGAACTTAGTCTAAAAATCTTTACACTATGTATTGTAGATCAAATGGCCCACGTTGTCCTCAATTTCAACGCGTTCCTAGAGAAAACCAAGCTGAAAGATGATGGCAGCAACTATACGGACTGGGTCCGGAACCTGAGGCTCATCCTCATAGTTGCCAAGAAAGATTATGTCTTAGAAGCACCGCTAGGTGAAGCACCAATCCCTGAGAACCAAGACGTTATGAACGCTTGGCAGCAGCGTGCTGATGATTACTCCCTCGTTCAGTGCGGCATGCTTTACAGCTTAGAACCGGGTCTCCAAAAGCGTTTTGAGAAACATGGAGCATACGAGATGTTCGAGGAGCTGAAACTGGTTTTTCAAGCTCATGCCCGGGTCGAGAGATATGATGTCTCCGACAAGTTCTTCAGCTGTAAAATGGAGGAGAACAGTTCTGTTAGTGAGCACATACTCAGAATGTCTGGGTTGCACAACCGCTTGTCTCAGCTGGGAGTTAATCTCCCGGATGACGCGGTCATTGACAGAATCCTCCAGTCGCTTCCACCAAGCTACAAGAGCTTTGTGATGAACTACAATATGCAGGGGATGGAAAAGACCATTCCCGAGGTATATTCAATGCTAAAATCAGCGGAAGGGGAGATCAAAAAGGAACATCAAGTGTTGATGGTGAATAAAACCACTAAGTTCAAGAAGGGCAAGGGTAAGAAGAACTTCAAGAAGGACGGCAAGGGAATTGCCGCGCCCGGTAAGCCAGTTACCGGGAAGAAGTCAAAGAATGGACCCAAGCCCGAGACTGAGTGCTTTTATTGCAAGGGAAGTGGTCACTGGAAGCGGAACTGCCCCAAATATTTAGCGGACAAGAAGAAGGCCGGCAACACCCAAGGTATATGTGATATACAAGTAATTGATGTGTACCTTACCAGTACTCGTAGTAGCTCCTGGGTATTTGATACCGGTGCGGTTGCTCATATTTGTAACTCAAATCAGGAACTACGGAATAAACGGAGACTGGCAAAAGACGAGGTGACGATGCGCGTCGGGAATGGTTCCAAGGTCGATGTGATCGCCGTCGGCACGCTACCTCTGCATCTACCCACGGGATTAGTTATAAACCTCAATAATTGTTATTTAGTGCCAGCTTTGAGCATGAACATTGTATCTGGATCTCGTTTAATTCGAGATGGCTACTCATTTAAATCTGAGAATAATGGTTGTTCTATTTATTTGAGAGATATGTTTTATGGTCATGCCCCGCTGGTCAATGGTTTATTCTTGATGAATCTCGAACGTGATGCTACACATGTTCATAGTGTGAATACCAAAAGATGTAAAGTTGATAACGATAGTCCCACATACTTGTGGCACTGCCGCCTTGGTCACATTGGTGTCAAGCGCATGAAGAAGCTCCATGCAGATGGACTTTTGGAGTCTCTTGATTACGAATCATTTGACACGTGCGAACCATGCCTCATGGGTAAGATGACCAAGACTCCGTTCTCCGGAACAATGGAGCGAGCAACCAACTTATTGGAAATCATACATACCGATGTGTGCGGTCCAATGAGTGTTGAGGCTCGCGGAGGATATCGTTATGTTCTCACTCTCACTGATGATTTAAGTAGATATGGGTATGTCTACCTAATGAAACACAAGTCTGAAACCTTTGAAAAGTTCAAGGAATTTCAGAGTGAGGTTGAGAATCAACGTGACAGGAAAATAAAATTCTTACGATCAGATCGTGGTGGAGAATATTTAAGTCACGAATTTGGTACACACTTAAGGAAATGTGGAATAGTTTCACAACTCACGCCGCCTGGAACACCTCAGAGAAATGGTGTGTCCGAACGTCGTAATCGCACTCTATTGGATATGGTGCGATCTATGATGTCTCTTACCGATTTACCGCTCTCATTTTGGGGTTATGCTTTAGAGACTGCCGCATTCACTTTAAATAGGGCACCGTCTAAATCCGTTGAGACGACACCGTATGAATTATGGTTTGGGAAGAAACCTAAGCTGTCGTTTCTAAAAGTTTGGGGATGCGATGCTTATGTCAAGAAACTTCAACCTGAAAAGCTCGAACCCAAATCGGAAAAATGCGTCTTCATAGGATACCCTAAGGAAACTATTGGGTACACCTTCTACCTCAGATCCGAAGGCAAGATCTTCGTTGCCAAGAACGGGTCCTTTCTAGAGAAGGAGTTTCTCTCGAAAGAATTGAGTGGGAGGAAAGTGGAACTTGATGAGGTGATAGTCACCCCTTCCGAGTCGGAAAATAGCGCAGCGCGGGAAAATGTTCCTGTGGTGCCTACACCGACGGGGGAGGAAGTTAATGATGATGATCATGAAGCTTCGGATCAAGTTGCCACTGAACTTCGTAGGTCCACAAGGACACGTTCCGCACCAGAGTGGTACGGCAACCCTGTCCTGGAAATCATGTTGTTAGACAACGGTGAACCTTCGAACTATGAAGAAGCGATGGCGGGCCCGGATTCCGACAAATGGCTAGAAGCCATGAAATCCGAGATAGAATCCATGTATGAAAACAAAGTATGGACTTTGACTGACTTGCCCGATGAGCGGCGAGCCATAGAAAACAAATGGATCTTTAAGAAGAAGACGGACGCAGATGGTAATGTGACCATCTACAAAGCTCGACTTGTCGCTAAGGGTTATCGACAAGTTCAAGGGGTTGACTACGATGAGACTTTCTCACCCGTAGCGAAGCTGAAGTCCGTCCGAATCATGTTAGCAATTGCCGCATACTATGATTATGAGATATGGCAGATGGACGTCAAAACGGCATTCCTTAACGGCTTCCTTAAGGAAGAGTTGTATATGATGCAGCCGGAAGGTTTTGTCGATCCTAAGAATGCTAACAAAGTATGCAAGCTCCAGCGCTCAATCTATGGGCTGGTGCAAGCATCTCGGAGTTGGAACATTCGCTTTGATGAGATGATCAAAGCGTTTGGGTTTACACAGACTTATGGAGAAGCCTGTGTTTACAAGAAAGTGAGTGGGAGCTCTGTAGCATTTCTCATATTATATGTGGATGACATATTATTGATGGGAAATGATATAGAATTCTTGGAAAGTATAAAGGCCTATTTGAATAAATGTTTTTCAATGAAGGACCTTGGAGAAGCTGCTTATATATTAGGCATCAAGATCTATAGAGATAGATCAAGACGCCTCATTGGTCTTTCACAGAGTACATACCTTGACAAGATATTGAAGAAGTTCAGTATGGATCAGTCCAAGAAGGGGTTCTTGCCTGTATTGCAAGGTGTGCAATTGAGCACGGCTCAATGCCCGACCACGGCAGAAGATATAGAAGAGATGAGTGTCATCCCCTATGCCTCGGCCATAGGGTCTATTATGTATGCCATGCTGTGTACCAGACCTGATGTAAACCTTGCCGTAAGTTTGGTAGGAAGGTACCAAAGTAATCCCGGCAAGGAACACTGGACAGCGGTCAAGAATATCCTGAAGTACCTGAAGAGGACTAAGGATATGTTTCTCGTCTATGGAGGTGACGAAGAGCTCGTCGTAAAGGGTTACGTCGACGCTAGCTTCGACACAGATCCGGATGACTCGAAGTCACAGACCGGATACGTGTATATTTTGAATAGAGGAGCAGTAAGCTGGTGCAGTTGCAAGCAAAGCGTCGTGGCGGGATCTACATGTGAAGCGGAATACATGGCAGCCTCGGAGGCAGCACAGGAAGCAGTCTGGATGAAGGAGTTCATTACCGACCTAGGGGTGATTCCCAATGCGTCGGGCCCAATGACTCTCTTATGTGACAACACTGGAGCTATTGCCCTTGCGAAGGAGCCCAGGTTTCACAGGAAGACCAGGCATATCAAGCGTCGCTTCAACTCCATTCGTGAAAGTGTTCAAAATGGAGACATAGATATTTGTAAAGTACACACGGACCTGAATGTAGCAGATCCGTTGACTAAACCTCTCCCTAGGGCAAAACATGATCAACACCAGGACGCAATGGGTGTTCGATTCATCACAATGTAACTAGATTATTGACTCTAGTGCAAGTGGGAGACTGTTGGAAATATGCCCTAGAGGCAATAATAAATGGTTATTATTATATTTCTGTGTTCATGATAATAGTCTTTTATTCATGCTATAATTGTATTGTCCGGAAATCGTAATACATGTGTGAATACATAGACCACAACCTGTCCCTAGTAAGCCTCTAGTTGACTAGCTCGTTGATCAACAGATAGTCATGGTTTCCTGACTATGGACATAGGATGTCATTGATAACGGGATCACATCATTAGGAGAATGATGTGATGGACAAGACCCAACTTAAGCATAGCATAAAAGATCGTGTAGTTTCGTTTGCTAGAGCTTTTCCAATGTCAAGTATCTTTTCCTTAGACCATGAGATCGTGCAACTCCCGGATACCGTAGGAGTGCTTTGGGTGTGCCAAACGTCACAACGTAACTGGGTGACTATAAAGGTGCATTACGGGTATCTCCGAAAGTGTCTGTTGGGTTGGCACGGATCGAGACTGGGATTTGTCACTCCGTGTAAACGGAGAGGTATCTCTGGGCCCACTCGGTAATGCATCATCATAATGAGCTCAATGTGACTAAGGCGTTAGTCACGGGATCATGCATTGCGGTACGAGTAAAGAGACTTGCCGGTAACGAGATTGAACAAGGTATTGGGATACCGACGATCGAATCTCGGGCAAGTAACATACCGATTGACAAAGGGAATTGCATACGGATTGATTGAATCCTCGACACCGTGGTTCACCCGATGATATCATCGTGGAACATGTGGGAGCCAACATGGGTATCCAGATCCCGCTGTTGGTTATTGACCGGAGAGGCGTCTCGGTCATGTCTGCATGTCTCCCGAACCCGTAGGGTCTACACACTTAAGGTCCGGTGACGCTAGGGTTGTAGAGATATATGTATGCGGAAACCCGAAAGTTGTTCGGAGTCCCGGATGAGATCCCGGACGTCACGAGAGGTTCCGGAATGGTCCGGAGGTGAAGAATTATATATAGGAAGTCCAGTTTTGGCCACCGGGAAAGTTTCGGGGGTTATCGGTATTGTACCGGGACCACCGAAGGGTCCCGGGGGTCCACCGGGTGGGGCCACCTGTCCCGGAGGGCCCCGTGGGCTGAAAGTGGAGGGGAACCAGCCCCTAATGGGCTGGGGCGCCACTTTGGGCCTCCCCCCCCATGCGCCTAGGGTTGGGAACCCTAGGGGGGGTTTCCCCTTGCCTTGGGGGGCAAGGCAACCCCTTCCCCCTTGGCCGCCGCCCCCCCCCTTGGAGATCCCATCTCCAAGGGCTGCGCACCCCCCTTGGGGGCCTATATAAAGGGGGGGGAGGGAGGGCAGCATACTACAGCCTTTGGCGCCTCCCTCCTCCCCTGCAACACCTCTCTCTCGCGCGCAGAAGCTCGGAGAAGCCCTGCCGGAGAGCCGCTACATCCACCACCACGCCGTCGTGCTGTTGGATCTCCATCAACCTCTCCTTCCCCCTTGCTGGATCAAGAAAGGAGGAGACGTCGCTGCACCGTACGTGTGTTGAACGCGGAGGTGCCGTCCGTTCGGCACTCGGTCATCGGTGATTTGGATCACGGCGAGTACGACTCCGTCATCCACGTTCATTGGAACGCTTCCGCTCACGATCTACAAGGGTATGTAGATCCACTCCTTTCCCCTCGTTGCTAGTAGACTCCATAGATGCATCTTGGTGAGCGTAGGAAAATTTTAAATTATGCTACGATTCCCAACAACAACATCTTAAATGTGGCTTGCTTCGCCTTCCATGCCTTGCCGTACTTCACCTTGTAATGAAAGATGGTTTTCACAAGGTCAATGACATGTTGGACGCTAATTGTTGGAAGTGTGGATATTGAGTTGGAGAGCCTGTAAGCGATGAACTCGGACATGAGTTGTTTGTGGTCTTGGGACACAATCTTGCCATCCACCCTTTTGCCTTGGCACATGTGAGTTGGCACACAACTCACTACATGCCAAGTGGGACCTCCTTTCCATGGTCTTGCACGCACAATCCACGGACATATTTCATCTTCACATGCACATGCAACCGTGTAGCGCACATTGACGTCCGAGTTCACCACCTTGTGTGGACGATAATGCGTAATCGAGTAGTTGTCGAGCCACATCTTCAATTCCAACAAGGTTTCGAACTTAGACCCTTTAGCAATCTGGTTCTTGTCGTCTCCCAAATCATGGTGAGAGCTTGGCCTAACCCCAAGAGATACACATTGGCCACCATCTACCACGGCTTCATCAGCAAGACTAACATCCTTGAACAATGTAGTCCGATGATCCCGACCGAATACCTTCTCGAAAGCTTTGGCCTCCTTCACCGTGAACCCCTCCGCATCAACTTGTTCATCGGACCATCGTCATCCGAGTCCGATGCATATGCACGGGAAAAAGGGATGGAATGGTCCATTGTCTCTTGCAAATGATATTTGTCGAGATCACCCACATTGTTGTCATGGAGATCAACTTCATTGTCATCGTCCGCATACTCATCATTCTCCTCTTGCAAAGCTTCATCTTGGTTGTTTGTAAACGGGCTCAATGTTGGCCTCATTTCTTGGGTCAAAAGAGGTTCAACAATTTCATCTCGCTTCAAGGGTGGGGGGCTACTAGCAACCAAAGGGGAGGGGTTCCGGTTCAAGTCCAAATGCAAACTTGAATCAACCTTATTCGTTGCAAATAACTCAAGAGCCTTGTCTAGTGATTCGGCCACCGTCTCCTTGTATGCAACCCAACGTTGCTCCGAGTTGACACGCATTGTCTTCCAACGGATGTGCATTCCAAACCCAACATTATGCCTTCCCTCCAACTCAACGATATCACTAGTGTCCATCCAGTTCAAATCTTTCCTCACTTGTTGCAAGAGCTCCGCATAGCTAGGACTACTATCAAACACCATGTCAAGCTCATCCGGGTCCGGTTCAATATTGCCTTTCAAGAAGGCGTCTTTGTTCCCATGATGAACAAACACACATGTTCTTCCCATCCCTATAAGCATTCAAATAACACAAGGTAACATTGCTTTCATGAGTACTAATCCAAGGATTAACACGAAATACAAACCCTAATATATATATATATATATATATATATATATATATATATATATATATATATATATATATATATATATATATATATATCAAACAACAACCATAACCCTAACCATAACCATAACCCTAGCCTTAAACCTAACCCTAGCACCAACATAAGAACACCCATAAGAATAACCCTAACATACTAACAAAGCCTAATCATAGGAAATTGGCAAACAAACATCTCACATCTCCATGCAAATCTCTAGATCCAAACAAAACTAGGGTTTTCCCAAACTAGCAACAAATGAGCAATTTGATAACATTACTTGGATCAAAACAAGGGGATCGGAAAAGATTATCTTGAAGGAGGGTTTGACTTCGAAATCCACGGACAAATTCTTCAAATTTGCAAGATTTGGGAGAGGATTTGAGGGGGGGGGGGGGGAGAGTGGGAGAGGGGGCAAAGCTTGGGTTGGAGTGTGTGGGGGTGGGGGGAGTGGGGAAGGGGGGGCCAGCCAAGTGGCTGGATAAGTCACAGTGCAGCGCCTAAGCGCTAGGCGCTGCACTTCAAATGTGTGGCGCCTAGCTCGGAGGCGCTGCATTGCTGGATGCGGGCCCAGGGGCTGCCACGGTGGATTAGCGTGCAATGCCTCAGAGGTAGGCGCGCGGCACCGTAGGATGTGGCGTCTGCGTGGCGGGTGCTACACAAAATGGTCAGGGGCGTGAAATAGTTTCACGGGCAGCTCATTCTGTAAATTGATTTTGTCTAAAGATCAAAATTGTTAAATTTGCCACTAGCGACGGCGGAGCAGATGCTTAGAGACGAACCAGACGTGACGACAGGTAAATATATAAAGGTAACACGCGCGTCCATATTCGCCCGAGTATGCAACACCACGTAAACACGCTGCTTCTCATGTCCCGTATTCGCGTCGTCACCTTAAAGCATCTCTAGCATATTCCGTATACCACTGTCCTGCAAATTTTGTTTACAGTATCACAAAAATGATTTATGGGACGACCAACAGATCAGCAGAACAGGTCCCATTAAACGTTCGCCGGATTCCCACTTGATTCGAAACATACAATTCGCGCCATAGATCAGTTACACAAGCATAGTTCATCACACAACTAAGATAGTTCCGCACATAGCACACTTATAGATAGTTCAAACTTAAACTACTAAACTATATAATTCATACTAGCATCTACTCCTCACCGGAGTCGTCGTCGCGGGGCGGGGGCTCGTTGTCGTGGAGGATGTGGTAGATGAGCGTGCTAGAGAGGATCGAGGCAAGTTGGTACTCCTCCCGAAGAGCCGGCACGCACGTGGCCGCAGCTGCATATATCTTCGGCGGCGGCGGCCTCCTTTGCCTCCCACCAGGAGTGCTCGGCTACCCGGGGGCGCTGGATGGAAAGGTCGAAAAGCCGCCCGAGGCCATGGAAAGTTGCCCATGCCGGCGCTCTGTAACTATGGGATTTCGCGTCGCGGGTGCGCGCCTGCTCCATGTGCCTCTCCGACACGGGAGGACGGAAGGAGGAGCTACTGGCCCCGTCGTCATTGTGCCGCATACGGTCGCCGAACCCACCACGGCCGCCGAACCCCTCGCGGCACTCGAACCGCCCGCGGCCGCCAAAACTCCCGCCGCCGCTACGCCCGGAACCTGTGGACGTCAATATCCGGCAAGATCCAGTGGTCAAATGCGTCACAAAACGTCGCCGGAGGTGAATGGAGTTCTCGCCGGAGGATGGATTTTGCAGCGGAGGCGGATGGGAGATCTGCGGGACGGGAACTCTAAATCATCCCGGATCCAGCATATATACCGGAATTGCGGGTGGTTTGCGGGCCGCCCGTAAAACATTTACGGGCTGGGACCTGTTAGGGCCATTTTTTGACCCATCCCATAAAACATCCAGAAAAATACAGTTCCCCGGACTTTTACAGAATGTGCTAGAGATGCTATTACTCCACCCTGCTTTCTCTTCTCTTCTCCCACACGCTCACGCTCAGCTTGATCGGGTCTTTGGGTCTCCATAGTAAAGAAAAGCTAGCGGTAGGGATTGGAAAGAAGACTGTCTAAACTGTTGCGCGCGCATGGCGCTTTGCAGTTGGCCGTACCAGTGATAGCTGTGTGCGTAGTACATTCAATCAGTCAATTAATGAGAGCAGCATGGGTTCACACTTGACACGGGTTCATGTGAGACACTACTCAAGCAACAACGACCGACCCGACCGTGGTCTATATACTACTCCCTCCGTCCGAAAATACTTATCGGAGAGATGGATGTATATAGACGTATTTTTATTCTAGATGCATCCATTTTCATCCATTTCTACGACAAGTATTTCCGGACGGAGGGAGTACTCCACTACGTACGCTCCACTATGCACTGTGGCTGAACCTCGGCAGGATATTCCACAGCCTCCGAGATTAGGTGAAAGGCCCCGGACGAGGATGAGCAAAGCAGCCAGGAAAAGTCGCCCAAGCATGGGTGATGCGTCCATCTCGATCGCCAACATATATGCACATGTGCGCGCCCGGTAGCCAAAGCCAGTTGAGATTCCATTCCAGATCCCGCGTGTGCAATAGTGATGCTACGTGTAATTTACTATCTCTTAACTTCATATAAGACATTTTTTAAGAGTACAATATGAATATTTTGGTAGGGAGTATTTCAGTTAGAAAGTAGCGAGGCAAATAAAAAGAGCCAATCCAACCCGCGAGATCATCATAATGCATCATACTGCCCAGCACTTAGCACAATTAGTTATAATGAATAATTCATCGGTAATTTTTTTTGCGACAAATTCATCGGTAGTTAACTTAGCCATAGGTTATACTCGGCGTACGTAGCAGTCCAAACTATTGCAGTCGGTGGTGGTTGTGGTTGTGGTGCATGTGGTAACAGTATAATTTACAGTGCAAGTTTTTATAAACAAATCATACATTGAACCTACACAAAATTAAGGCAGAGTCAAGCAAGAAAACGGCTATGTTCAGCACCACTCCACGATAGGAGGGCTCCACCGTTTGATACGAACTTTCGGGGAACGAGGGAAAGTGCATGTGCATTCCCACTGGGTTTACTGACCTCAATATAACCACAACATGACACTACTAGCTAGCCAGCTTAATTAGCTAGTTAAATAGCATGGATCGATGCAAAAGAGAAGACAAAAGCTAAGTTAGAGATGTTAAAACTGACACAACTTGCTACTCACTACCTTGAGCTAATTTCCACTTGCCTGTTCTTTGCCGTCATAATTTGAACTAAAACCATGATTGCCCGAAAAAAAAGAATTAAAACCACGACACTAATTATAGAATGAAGAGAGTACTATACATAGCATGCATCCTCATAGGTGACTTCCTTGGCAGTTAAATACTCCCTCTGTCCACATATAATATATGTTTTAAGTTTTTTGCGAGTTGGATGCGTATAAACACATTTAGTGTGTTTGTTCACTCATTTGAGTCCGTATGTAGTCTATATTGAAATATCCAAAACATCTTATATTTCTGAATGGAGGGAGTGGAATAGATCAATGCAAAAGGATTGGCCAGAGCTAAGCTATATATGTTAACACAAGTTGCTGGTGACTAGATCGACATGTATCTAAGCCAAATTTGCATGCACTTGACATTTTCTTTTATCCTTGGCACGAGACATAGGTCCAAAATTTGCAACAACTGACATAGCTAGTACTATACTGGCATCACAGAGGTGGCTTCGCTGGCAGTGGACGTTCTTTACGTAATAGTGGACATATGCATATGCATGCGTGCAGCTCGGAAGCCATGCATGTACCAGCATATGCGGATGACATATTCTTTAGCATCAATCATTGTTTTTCCAGCACTTTTTGGCAGCCGAGGTTCGCCGCCTCCGATAAATAATGCTTATGTGATGCCAAAATTGTGTATTATCTCATCATTAGTCGCTCCTGCAAAAAAAATGCCATAAAAATTATTCGGGAAGTACCCACTAAACTATATTGTTCCTGAGCAGCCAGACCATTATTTCCACATCAATTAATAGTGGAGCTAGTCTAGCATTTGTCACTGACGTAGCGGCAGCTCATAATGAATGAATGGTACAAGAAGAAGAAATCTAGAAGAATGAGAGGGTTAACATTTTCTTTGATACTCTCTCTGTGCCATAATACATGATCGTTTTGCAAGTTGTTTTAGCTTGCAAAACGATCTTATATTATGAGACGGAGGGAGTACTAGTAAGCTAGCATGTATCCTATATAACTAAGTAGTTAATCTTCACTAACATATTTAATCCAGCATGCAACAATGTTATTTCAATCTGCAATTATGCATAAGAAAAGACTCGTCTCAACAAGCAATCATGCATGCAAAGAAGCTTAAATGTTTTAATTGCATTGTTACTTATATTCAATAAATATATACTAGTAGAAAAAGGCCCATTTGTCCCGGTTCATAAGGCCCATCTGTCCTGGTTGGGGAACCGGGACTAAAGGGTCGTTACTAATGCCCTAGGCCTTTAGTCCCGGTTCTTATACAAACCGGGACAGATGGGCCTCCACGTGGCCGCTCCGGCGAGCCCAGGCAAGAGGGGCCTTTGGTCCCGGTTGGTAGCACCAACCGGGACCAATAAGCTTCCACCCGTCAGCATTTCAGCGGCTGTTTTTTTTTTGAAAGGAGGTGGTTTAGGGGGTTAATTTAGGTTGGTATAGGTAGCTAATAGAGAGATGTGTCCTCTCTTATCTCCGTGCTACTGCTACTGCTATGCCTAAACATGACTTAGATTGAAGTGAGGCAACATGTGGTGCATGTCGAAAGTAATACTAATCCTAACTTGATCAAGTTTGGATTGTACTACTTTCGACATGCACCACATGCATGTTGCCTTCACTTCAATCCAATCCATGTTCATTTCATCCACACATATATAATAACTCTTCATGCTCGCATCATGCATCATCATAATAACAAGTCCTACTAATCATCATCATACAACTTCTACTCGTTACTAATAACAAGTCATACGATCATCATCCTGATAGTCATCGAACCAACCCTACTTTGTTCTTAGCACATGATCATCAGTATTAGGTAGGACCTAAATACCCTCTTTAAGGTAAAATAGCATAAAACAATATAGACCCTGACTCTCCATTATGGAGATTGGAGATCATCCTGTCTCCAATTCTTGCGCTTCGCTTCCTTTTGCTTCCAAGAACCTCCTTATGACTGTCCATACATTTTTTCCATTTATTGATTAGCATGTCTCCACTTCTTTGAGAAATCCGGTATGGACAGTTGAGATTCGTAGGATGACTTGGATATATGTTCAAAACACGAAGGCTGCCATTCTGATACATCAAATGAGGCACACAATCCTCTGGGATTCTCTGTTGAAAAACATAGTAATAACTTCATAGTTAGCAATGATGTACTAGTTTTAGAAGTATGCAAAAGATGCACGGATGTCGTAATAGTAAAATATCTTACCAGGGTATCTCCATGGTAGTTACCGTAGTTCAACACGTGCACTAGTGGCACGTATTGACCATAATGTTGAGGAGTTTGATTGTAGATATTGTAATTCTCAATATCAGTACAAAATCCGACCAGATGATTTTTCTCCTGATAAGTTAATTCGGAGCCATCGGTGTAGTGGGTTTTGTCTACCATGTTCCGCACATTGTTTGAACAATCAAAATAAGCTATCAATGGAAATAAGCTGTCAACTATTTTGAAATAAACAATATAAATTAGCTAATAACTATGTTTGAGAAACTCACATAGCGGTAGAACTGGAGGCGTATCAACAAGGACCCAAATGTCCATATTGTTTTGCTCGATTTCAGGATCACCAAGATCCATGGTGACAAGCATACCCTCATCAGAACCATACATCTTGCAAAATGCTTCCCAATTTTTGCAACCAAAATGGGTTACGCTCTCAGCATTATACAGATTTACTTCAAAATCCACATCATGATGGGTCCTTAGGTGAATTTTCTTTGTTTCAAAATTTTCACAGTCTTCAAAATCCATCCTCTCCAAGACATAGCGTCTTGCATGGCATGGTATAAGCTATACTCGAATTGTAAAACATGAAAATTACACGTTGAAATAGTTGAAGTCATGCTTAATTACGAAAATAAACACTTGTCACCGTTGCGTACCGTTTCAACATCGAAGGTCTCCTCGAGCTTAATGCTGAAGCACCGATCATCGTCCAGGTGAGGCCTGTCGCACAAACCTCGATCGTCGTGGCACCAACCGCACTCCCCCGGGAGACTTTCGTCGTCCGATGATGACATTTCCTACGTTCATAATTCAAAGATTAAACTTGTACAATTAAATATATGTACTACAAAAACTAAATTAGATCATTATTATTCATCGTGGGTTGACTATCGGTTTGTCGAGTCTTTTCTTGAAAACTCTCAGCTCACGTGGTGTATACATTCGACCGTTGGTGATGGTCGCTCCTCCATTTGTCCCCGAGTGCATTACACCAAAATGTCTAGCACACGGGAACGAAGGAGAAGCGACCCCCACGACAACAGTCGGGATTCTTCGTCCTCTCATATATGGTGGAGACTCGACAGACTTAAAGTCAACCCGAAATATCATTTAATTATCTTTCTAAAAGAGGATTTGGCTGGTCTCACCTCGATGTCGGAGGGGGTCGGTGACGGGGACGACGGCGGGGATGATGGAGGGGCCGGGGGCTCCTAGATTTCTGCGAAAACAAAAACCCTATAACCTATCAACTAATCATATGCATATGCCTTGCATAGTGCTCTCCAATTTTAGCATTCAAAATAGGAGTAGTTTTCCAATTTGAGCATTCAATAAGCAAAATCAAATCGCAAAATAAAGTAGTATTCAAATTAGGATGCATTCAATTATAAGCAAAACTACATCATCTCCATGCGTCTGTACATAGTCGAATATTATCAATAATACACCTCGAATACTATCATACATATAGCATCGCCAGTACAGCTAGAACCATAGAGCCCGACGGGTATCGGCGCGGGCGGTGGACACCCAAAGGGAAGGAACCATCACAGGATCATAGCTCCAGTGAGATCCCTGAAGAACCTGCCATGTATTGTCGAACCTGCCCTCCAATGCAACCATGTAGCGACGGACGTGCTGGTCCTCCTCGCTGACACGGTGACGTACCACCTCCGCGGTGTCCGGAAGCCTCGGCACCGTCACTGGCCCACGCGACCGCCACCAAACAAGGATCGGGTCAATGACGGGCTGGCTCCTCACCAACCTACGCCCCCCGGAAGGTAGCACCTCCCAAAACCAGCCCGGCGGAGCCCAGTCCCGGACATGGCCCCTCTGATCAAGCCGGCCTCCTCCGCCGAGTCGACGACGAGGATGCGGGATAGCCATCGTCGACGTCGATGCGGGAATAATTGCTTTAACTAAAAAAACAAACTAGTTCTATTAATTTCCTTACTATAAATGGAATAAAATAGTACTTACTAAAAGTAAAATAGCTAGTTTAACTAGTTCTATTATTTTTCTAACTAATTCTATTAAACACTTTCTAAGTAGTACTTACTAAAAGTTATCGGGGAGGGGGGTACGTATATCGACAACGACATACCCGATAAAAAAATAAGAAGAGGAAGAAGAAGAAAAAAAAGAGGAGAAGAAGAAAGGAATAGAGGAGGAGATCGAAGAAAAAAAAGAAAAAAAGAGGAGAAGAAGAAGGAATAGAGGAGAAGAAGAAGAAATAGAATAATATATTATTCTATTTCTTCTTCTTCTCCTCTATTTCTTCTTCTTCTACTCTTTTTTCTTCTTCCTTTTCATCTTCTTATTTATTTCTCCTCTTCTTCCTCTCCTCTTCTTCTTATTCTTCTTCTTCTCCTCCTTCTTCCTCTTCTTATTTTCCTTTTTTCTCTCCTTCTTTTTCTTCTAAATATGAACATACATAAATGACTTTGATCATACACAATTTTCAGATTCCTACACAATATGAACATATACATAAATTGACAAAGAAAATTCTATGAACAAAAAAAATCATAAAAATTCTATGAACAAAATTACAACAGAAAAAAATCATAAAAATTCTATGAAAAAATTGACATATTCTTTGCATATGAACATACAAACATTTGCATATTCAATAATAATATCACCCAAAAAAATCTAAACTACACATCTAAATTACAACAACTAAATTAACTACACATCCAAATTAATACAACTAAATTACAAATCTAAACTACACATATATAATAGCTAGGGGGCGCGGCGGCAGCGGCGGCGGCCATTACAGGGAGGAGGAGGAGGGGATCGGGGCGGCGCTCACATGGTGCGCGGCGACGGCGACGAGGAGGCAGCGTCGGGGCAGGGGCGGCACGGGGTGGCGACGGCGTCGGGGCGGGGTGTTGGGGAACGTAGCAATAATTCAAAATTTTCCTACGTGTCACCAAGATCAATCTAGGAGATGCTAGCAACGAGTGAGAGGGAGTGCATCTTCATACCCTTGAAGATCGCTAAGCGGAAGCGTTACAAGAACACAGTTGATGGAGTCGTACTCGCGGCGATTCAAATCATGGAAGATTCGATCTAGCGCCGAACGGACGGCGCCTCCGCGTTCAACACACGTACATCCGGGGACGTCTCCTCCTTCTTGATCCAGCAAGAGGAGAGGAGAAGTTGAGGGAGAACTCCAGCAGCACGACGGCGTGGTGGCAATGGAGCTCGTGGTTCTCCGGCAGGGCTTCGCCAAGCACTACGAAGGAGGAGGAGATGTATGAGGAGGAAGGGGCTGCGCCAAGGGAAGGGTGCGGCTGCCCTCTCTCTCCCTCACTATATATAGGGGGGAGGGGGTGCAGGAGGCGCCCTAGGGTTCCCTAGGGGAGGGGCGGCAGCCACAGGGGAAACCCTAGATGGGTTTGGGCGCCCCCACCCCTGGGAAACTTGCCCCCAAGCCGGGAGGGGTGGCTGCCCTAGGGGAGGCGCCCCCACCTCTCCACGTTACGTGAGAGGGGTTGGGAGGGGCGCACAGCCCCTTAGTGGGCTGGTGTGCCCCCTCCCCTTGGCCCATAAGGCCCCCCAACGCTTGCCGGGGCCTCCGAAACACCTTTCGGTCACGCTGGTCGTCACCCGGTACTCCCAGAACAATTCCGGACTCCAATACCCTTCGTCCAATATATCGATCTTCACCTCCGGACCACTCCGGAGTTCCTCGTCACGTCCGGGATCTCATCCGGGACTCCGAACAACCTTCGGTAACCACATACTATTTCCCATAACAACTCTAGCGTCACCGAACCTTAAGTGTGTAGACCCTACGGGTTCGGGAACCATGCAGACATGACCGAGACACCTCTCCGGCCAATAACCAATAGCGGGATCTGGATACCCATATTGGCTCCCACATGTTCCACGATGATCTCATCGGATGAACCACGATGTCGGGGATTCAATCAATCCCGTATACAATTCCCTTTGTCTATCGGTATGTTACTTGCCCGAGATTCGATCGTCGGTATCCCAATACCTCGTTCAATCTCGTTACCGGCAAGTCTCTTTACTCGTTCTGTAACGCATGATCCCGTGGCTAACTCATTAGTCACATTGAGCTCATTATGATGATGCATTACAGAGTGGGCCCAGAGATACCTCTCCGTCATACGGAGTGACAAATCCCAGTCTCGATCGTGCCAACCCAACAGACACTTTCGGAGATACCTGTAGTGCACCTTTATAGCCACCCAGTTACGTTGTGACGTTTGGTACACCCAAAGCATTCCTACAGTATCCGGGAGTTGCACAATCTCATGGTCTAAGGAAACGATACTTGACATTAGAAAAGCTCTTAGCAAACGAACTACACGATCTTGTGCTATGCTTAGGATTGGGTCTTGTCCATCACATCATTCTCCTAATGATGTGATCCAGTTATCAATGACATCCAATGTCCATGGTCAGGAAACCATAACCATCTATTGATCAACGAGCTAGTCAACTAGAGGCTTACTAGGGACATGTCGTGGTCTATGTATTCACACATGTATTACGGTTTCCAGTTAATACAATTATAGCATGAACAATAGACAATTATCATGAACAAGGAAATATAATAATAACCATTTTATTATTGCCTCTAGGGCATATTTCCAACAGTCTCCCACTTGCACTAGAGTCAATAATCTAGTTCACATCACTATGTGATTGTAATGAATCCAACACCCATGGGGTTTGTTCATATCTCGCTTGTGAGAGAGGTTATTAGTCAATGGGTTGGAACCTTTCAGATCCGTGTGTGCTTTACAAATCTCTATGTCATCTTGTAGATGCAGCTACCATGCGCTACTTGGATCTATTCCAAATAACTGCTCTACTATACGAATCCGGTTTACTACTCAGAGTCATCCGGATTAGTGTCAAAGTTTGCATCGACGTAACCCTTTACGACGAACTCTTTTACCACCTCCATAATCGAGAAAATTCCTTAGTCCACTAGTTACTAAGGATAAGTTCGACCGCTGTCATGTGATCCATTCCTGGATCACTCTTGTACCCCTTGACTAATTCATGGCAAGGCACACTTCAGGTGCGGTACACACATAGCATACTGTAGAGCCTACGTCTAAAGCATAGGGGACGACCTTCGTCCTTTCTCTCTCTTCTGCCGTGGTCAGGTCTTGAGTCTTACTCAATACTCACACCTTGTAACACAGCCAAGAACTCCTTCTTTGCTGATCTATTTTGAACTCCTTCAAAATCTTGTCACGGTATGTATTCATTTGAAAGTACTATTAAGCGTTTTTTATCTATCCTTATAGATCTTGATGCTCAATGTTCAAGTAGCTTAATCCAGGTTTTCCATTGAAAAACACTTTTCAAATAACCCTGTATGCTTTCCAGAAATTCTACATCATTTCTGATCAACAATATGTTAACAACATATACTCATCAAAAATTCTATAGTGCTCCCACTCACTTCTTTGGAATACAAGTTTCTCATAAACTTTGTATAAACCCAAAATCTTTGATCATCTCATCAAAGCGTACATTCCAACTCCGAGATGCTTACTCCAGTCCTTAGAAGGATTGCTGGAGCTTTGCATACTTGTTAGCATCTTTCAGGATTGACAAAACCTTCTGGTTGTATCACATACAACCTTTCCTCAAGAAAATCGTCGAGGAAACAATGTTTTGACATCCTATCTGCAAGATTTCATAAATAATGCAGTAACTGCTAATATAATTCCAACAGACTCTTAGCATCGCTACGAGTGAGAAAGTCTCATCGTAGTCAACTCCTTGAACTTGTCGGAAAACATCTTAACGACAAGTCGAGCTTTCTTAATGGTGACACTTACCATCATTGTCTGTCTTTCTTTTAAAATCCATCTGCACCCAACAGCCTTACGACCATCAAGTAGTTCTTCC
Source organism: Triticum aestivum (assembly GCF_018294505.1). NCBI lineage: Eukaryota > Viridiplantae > Streptophyta > Magnoliopsida > Poales > Poaceae > Triticum > Triticum aestivum. Next base: position 432,918,380 of record NC_057808.1, read on the forward strand.
AAAGTCTATACTTTGTTTTTATACATGGATCCTCTCTCGGATTTTATGGCCTCGAGCCATTCGTCGGAATCCGGGCCCACCATCGCTTCTCCATAGCTCGTAGGTTCATTGTTGTCTAGCAACATGACTTCCAAGACAGGATTATGTACCACTCTGAAGTAGTATGCATCCTTGTCGACCTACGAGGTTTGGTAGTGACTTTATCCGAAGTTTCATGATCACTATCATAAGCTTCCACTTCAATTGGTGTAGGTGCCACAGGAACAACTTCCTGTGCCCTGCTCCACACTAGTTGAAGTCATGGTTCAATAACCTCATCAAGTCTCCACCATCCTCCCACTCAATTCTTTCGAGAGAAACTTTTCCTCGAGAAAGGACCCGTTTCTAGAAACAATCACTTTTGCTTCCAAATCTGAAATAGGAGGTATACCCAACTGTTTTGGGTATTCTATGAAGATGCATTTATCCGCTTTGGGTTCGAGCTTATCAACCTGAAACTTTTTCACATAAGCGTCGCAGCCCCAAACTTTTAAGAAACGACAGCTTAGGTTTCTCTAAACCATAGTTCATACGGTGTCGTCTCAACAGAATTGTGTGGTGCCCTATTTAAAGTGAATGCAGTTGTCTCTAATGCCTAGCCCATAAACGATTGTGGTAATTCGATAAGAGACATCATGGTATGCACCATATCCAATAGGGTGCAGTTATCATGTTCGGACACACCATCACACTATGGTGTTCCAGGCGGTATTAGTTGTGAAACAATTTCCACAATGTCTTAATTGTGTGCCAAACTCGTAACTCAGATATCTCTATGATCATATCATAGACATTTTATCCTCTTGTCACGACGATCTTCAACTTCACTCTGAAATTACTTGAACCTTTCAATAATTCAGACTTGTGTTTCATCAAGTAAATATTCTTAGCATCTACTCAAATCATCTGTGAAGTAAGAACAAAACGATATCCACTGTGTGCCTCAGCACTCATTGGACTGCACACATCAAATGTATTACTTCCAACAAGTTGCTCTCTTGTTTCATCTTACTGAAAACGAGGCCTTTCAGTCATCTTGCCCATGTGGTATGATTTGCATGTCTCAAGTGATTCAAAATCAAGCGAGTCCAAACGATCCATCTGTTTGGAGTTTCTTCATGCATATCTACCAATAGACATGGTTCGCATGTCTCAATCTTTTCAAAAATGAGTGAGTCCAAAGATCCATCAACATGGAGCTTCTTCATGCGTTTTTATACCAATATGACTCAAATGGCAGTGCCATAAGTATGTGGTACTATCATTACTATCTTATATCTTTTGGCATGAACATGTGTATCACTACGATCGAGATTCAATAAACCATTCATTTTAGGTGCAAGACCATTGAAGGTATTACTCAAATAAACAGAGTAACCATTATCTCCTTAAATGAATAACCGTATTGCGATAAACATAATCCAATCATGTCTATGCTCAACGCAAACACCAAATAACAATTATTTAGGTTTAACACCAATCTCGATGGTAGAGGGAGCGTGCGATGTTTGATCACATCAACCTTGGAAACGCTTCCAACACATATCGTCATCTCACCTTTAGCTAGTCTCCGTTTATTCTGTAGCGTTTTATTTCGAGTTACCAACACTTAGCAACCGAACCGGTATCTAATACCCTGGTGCTACTAGGAGTACTAGTAAAGTACACATTAATATAATGTATATCCAATATACTTCTGTCGACCTTGCCTGCCTTCTCATCTACCAAGTATCTAGGGTAGTTCTGCTTCAGTGACCGTTCCCCTCATTACAGAAGCACTTAGTCTCGGGTTTGGGTTCAACCTTGGGTTTCTTCACTAGAGCAGCAACTGATTTGCCGTTTCATGAAGTATCCCTTCTTTCCCTTGCCCTTCTTGAAACTAGTGGTTTTACTAACCATCAACAATTGATGCTCCTACTTGATTTCTACTTTCGCGGTGTCAAACATCGCGAGTTGCTCAAGGATCATCATGTCTGTCCCTGATATGTTATAGTTCATCACGAAGCTCTAATAGCTTGGTGGCAGTGACTATGGAGAACCATCACTATCTCATCTGGAAGATTAACTCCCACTCGATTCAAGCGATTGTAGTACTCAGACAATCTGAGCACATGCTCAACGATTGAGCTTTTCTCCCTTAGTTTGCAGGCTTAAGAAACTTGTCAGAGGTCTCATACCTCTTGACGTGGGCACTAGTCTGAAATCCCAATTTCAGTCTTTGGAACATCTCATATGTTCTGCGACGTTTCAAAAACGTCTTTGGCGCCTCAATTCTAAACCGTTAGCATTACGCACTGAACTATCACGTAGTCATCAAAACGTGTATGTCAGATGTTCGCAACATCCACAGACGACACTCGAGGTTCAGCACACCGAGCGGTGCATTAAGGACATAAGCCTTCTGCGCAGCAATGAGGATAATCCTCAGTTTACAGACCCAGTCCGCATAATTGCTACTGTCAACTTTCAACTAAATTTTCTTTAGGAACATATCTTAAACAGTAGAACTAAAGCGTAAGCATTGACATAATTTGCAAAGACCTTTTCACTATGTTCATGATAATTAAGTTCATCTGATTATTTAATGAACTCCCACTTAGATAGACATCCCTCTAGTCATCTAAGTGATACATGATCCGAGTCAACTAGGCCGTGTCCGATCATCACGTGAGATGGACTAGTCATCATCGGTGAACATCTTCATGTTGATCGTATCTACTATACGACTCATGTTCGACCTTTCGGTCTCTTGTGTTCCGAGGCCATGTCTGTACATGCTAGGCTCGTCAAGTCAACCTAAGTGTTTCGCATGTGTAAATCTGTCTTACACCCGTTGTATGCGAACGTTAGAATCTATCACACCCGATCATCACGTGGTGCTTCGAAACAACGAACCTTCGCAACGGTGCACAGTTAGGGGGAACACATCTCTTGAAATTATAGTGAGGGACCATCTTATTTATGCTACCGTCGTTCTAAGCAAATAAGATGTAAACATGACAAACATCACATGCAAATCATAAAGTGACATGATATGGCCAGTATCATCTTGCGCCTTTTGATCTCCATCTTCGAGGCGCGGCATGATCCCCTTCGTTACCGGCATACACCATGATCTCCATCATCATGATCTCCATCATCGTGTCTTCATGAAGTTGTCTCGCCAACTATTACTTCTACTACTATGGCTAACGGTTAGCAATAAAGTAAAATAATTACATGGCGTTTTTCATTGACACGCAGGTCATACAATAAATTAAGACAACTCCTATGGCTCCTGCCGGTTGTCATACTCATCGACATACAAGTCGTGATTCCTATTACAAGAACATGATCAATCTCATACATCACATATATATAATTCATCACATCCTTTTGTCCATATCACATCACATAGCATACCCTGCAAAAACAAGTTAGACGTCCTCCAATTGTTGTTGCATGTTTTACGTGGCTGCTATGGGTTTCTAGCAAGAACGTTTCTTACCTACGCAAAAGCCACAACGGTGATATGCCAATTGCTATTTACCCTTCATAAGGACCCTCTTCATCGAATCCGATCCGACTAAAGTGGGAGAGACAGACACCCGCTAGCCACCTTATGCATCAAGTGCATGTCAGTCGGTGGAACCTGTCTCACGTAAGTGTACGTGTAAGGTCGGTCCGGGCCGCTTCATCCCACAATGCCGCCGAATCAAGATAAGACTAGTAACGACAAGCAAATTGAACAAATCATCGCCCATAACTACTTTGTGTTCTACTCGTGCATAGAATCTACGCATAGACCTAGCTCGTGATGCCACTGTTGGGGAACGTAGCAATAATTCAAAATTTTCCTACGTGTCACCAAGATCAATCTAGGAGATGCTAGCAACGAGAGAGAGGGAGTGCATCTTCATACCCTTGAAGATCGCTAAGCGGAAGCGTTACAAGAACGCGGTTGATGGAGTCGTACTCGCGGCGATTCGAATCGCGGAAGATCCGATCTAGCGCCGAACGGACGGCGCCTCCGCGTTCAACACACGTACAGCCCGGGGACGTCTCCTCCTTCTTGATCCAGCAAGGGGAGAGGAGAAGTTGAGGGAGAACTCCAGCAGCACGACGGCATGGTGGCAATGGAGCTCGTGGTTCTCCGGCAGGGCTTCGCCAAGCACTACGAAGGAGGAGGAGATGTATGAGGAGGAAGGGGCTGCGCCAAGTTAAGGGTGCGGCTGCCCTCTCTCTCCCTCACTATATATAGGGGGGAGGGGGTGCAGGAGGCGCCCTAGGGTTCCCTAGGGGAGGGGCGGCAGCCACAGGGGAAACCCTAGATGGGTTTGGGCGCCCCCACCCCTGGGAAACTTGCCCCCAAGCCGGGAGGGGTGGCTGCCCTAGGGGAGGCGCCCCCACCTCTCCACGTTACGTGAGAGGTGTTGGGAGGGGCGCACAGCCCCTTAGTGGGCTGGTGTGCCCCCTCCCCTTGGCCCATAAGGCCCCCCAACGCTTGCCGGGGCCTCCGAAACACCTTTCGGTCACGCTGGTCGTCACCCGGTACTCCCAGAACAATTCCGGACTCCAATACCCTTCGTCCAATATATCGATCTTCACCTCCGGACCACTCTGGAGTTCCTCGTCATGTCCGGGATCTCATCTGGGACCCCGAACAACCTTCGGTAACCACATACTATATCCCATAACAACTCTAGCGTCACCGAACCTTAAGTGTGTAGACCCTACGGGTTCGGGAACCATGCAGACATGACCGAGACACCTCTCCGGCCAATAACCAATAGCGGGATCTGGATACCCATATTGGCTCCCACATGTTCCACGATGATCTCATCGGATGAACCACGATGTCGGGGATTCAATCAATCCCGTATTCAATTCCCTTTGTCCATCGGTATGTTACTTGCCCGAGATTTGATCGTCGGTATCCCAATACCTCATTCAATCTCGTTACCGGCAAGTCTCTTTACTCGTTCCGTAACGCATGATCCCGTGGCTAACTCATTAGTCACATTGAGCTCATTATGATGATGCATTACCGAGTGGGCCCAGAGATACCTCTCCGTCATACCGAGTGACAAATCCCAGTCTCGATCGTGCCAACCCAACAGACACTTTCGGAGATACTTGTAGTGCACCTTTATAGCCACCCAGTTACGTTGTGACGTTTGGTACACCCAAAGCATTTCTACAGTATCCGGGAGTTGCACAATCTCATGGTCTAAGGAAACGATACTTGACATTAGAAAAGCTCTTAGCAAACGAACTACACGATCTTGTGCTATGCTTAGAATTGGGTCTTGTCCATCACATCATTCTCCTAATGATGTGATCCAGTTATCAATGACATCCAATGTCCATGGTCAGGAAACCATAACCATCTATTGATCAACGAGCTAGTCAACTAGAGGCTTACTAGGGACATGTTGTGGTCAATGTATTGACACATTTATTACGGTTTCGAGTTAATACAATTATAGCATGAACAATAGACAATTATCATGAACAAGGAAATATAATAATAACCATTTTATTATTGCCTCTAGGGCATATTTCCAACACGGGGCGGGACGGCGTCGGGGCGTGGCGCAGGGGCGCGGCCGACTACGGCGTGGGCTCGAGGGCGGCGGACGGCGTCGGCGTGGGCTCGGGGGCACGGGCGACGGTGGTGGGGCAGCCTGGCGGCGTCGAGGAGGTCAGCGTCGTCGGGCGGCAACTGGCGATGAAATCTGAAAAAATGCTAAGTGCTGGCTTATATAGGAAAGGCTTTAGTCCCGGTTCGTGGCACGAACCGGTACCAAAGCCCACCTTCAGTCCCGGTTGGTGCCACCAACCGGGACCAAAGGCCTCTTTTCAGCAGCCCAAAGGGCGGGAAGCAGAGGCCTTTGGTCCCGGTTGGTGGCACAAACCGGGACTAAAGGGGGGGCATTGGTACCGGTTGGTGCCACGAACCGGTACCAATGTGTGCCTTTTAGTACCGGTTGGTGGCACCAACCGGGACTAAAGGCCTTGTGCTGCCCGCATCGCGGCACGGAAGTTTAGTCCTATCTCGCTAGCTGAGGGAGCTCGAGAGTGGTTTATAAGCCCCACTCCCGCTGCCCTCTCGAGCTCCTCTCAAATGCAGGCTTTCGGGCCTAAGCACACTGTATCTGCCAGTGGGCCTATTGGGCCTTCTACGGGCCTGAATCCTGGCCCATGGGTGGGTTTCTAGTCGTATTCAGGCCGTGGTGGCCCATTAGGTGACGTTTTTTTTATTTTTTCCCAGTTTATTTCTTTTCTTTTTTGCTTTATTTATTTTATTTTGTTTCTACTTACAACTAAATACTTATTTATTTTATTTTATTTTGTTTCTAATTACTTATTTATTTTATTTTATGATAATTCTTTTTGCTATTAAAGTTACTAACAAAAAAAGTTCTTTATGAAAATTCTTTTTGCTTTTAATGATTTTGAACAGAAAAAACTTTGATAATTTTAGTTGCATCAATTTTATATAATTTTAGTTTCAGTAATACTAGAGGTTGCTTATAATGTTTTGAACAGAAAATACGTTGATAATTTTAGTTTCATAAATTTTATTTATGTTATTAAAGTTTATTTTATTTTGTTTCTACTTATATATTTTATTAAAGTTTATTTTATTCTGTTTCTAATTACTTATTTATTTTTTATGATATTTGTTATTTCCATGCATTTACTTATTATTTTGAGCTATAAGACCCTGAAATTGAAAAGCACTAGAAATGAACTCTGAAAAGGTTGAAAGTTGGCATGGTATCATCATTTCACCCACATAGCATGTGCAAGAAAGTAGAGAGGGTTACAACAAAAACTGGATGCACTTCGTGTACAAAACAGACAATCTGTTTCGAAGTATCAGGATTTCATACCGAAACTCGTCTGTTACAACAAGCATTTCAAATGAACTACGAAAAGGTTGAAAGTTGGCATGGTATCATCATAATAGTTGTGGAGAGAAAGTCTTTACTTTTTTTTCGCTTGTGTGCTTTGCTTATTGCTCCGTAACCATGGATAATCTTCATCGTTTATCAGGATGCTTGGGTCAGCCTTGACTTTGAAGGGAGGAATTTCATGAAACTTTTCATAATCTTCAGACATGTCTGTCTTGCCCTCCACTCCCACGATGTCCCTTTTTCCTGAAAGAACTATGTGGCGCTTTGGCTCATCGTATGATGTATTCGCTTCCTTATCTTTTCTTTTTCTCGGTCTGGTAGACATGTCCTTCACATAGATAACCTGTGCCACATCATTGGCTAGGACGAACGGTTCGTCAGTGTACCCAAGATTTTTCAGATCCACTGTTGTCATTCCGTACTGTGGGTCTACCTGTACCCCGCCTCCTGACAGATTGACCCATTTGCACTTAAACAAAGTGACCTTAAAATCATGTCCGTAGTCAAGTTCCCATATGTCCATTATGTAACCATAATATGTGTCCTTTCTCCTCTCGGTTGTTGCATCAAAGCGAACACCGCTGTTTTGGTTGGTGCTCTTTTGATCTCGGGCGATCGTGTAAAATGTATTCCCATTTATCTCGTATCCTTTGTAAGTCAATACTGTCGAAGATGGTCCCCTAGACAACGAGTACAACTCATCACAAACAGTGGTGTCACCTCTGAGACGTGTTTCCAACCAACTGCTGAAAGTCCTGATGTGTTCACATGTAATCCAGTCGTCACACTGCTCCGCGTGTTTGGAGCGCAGACTGTTCTTGTGTTCATCGACATACGGGGTCACCAAGGTAGAGTTCTGTAGAACTGTGTAGTGTGCTTGAGACCAAGAATGCCCATCCCTGCATATTATTGAGTCCGCTCCTAGCGTGCCTTTTCCAGTCAGTCTCCCATCATACCGTGATTTAGGGAGACCTATCTTCTTAAGGCCAGGAATGAAGTCAACACAAAACCCAATGACATCCTCTGTTTGATGGCCCATGGAGATGCTTCCTTCTGGCCTAGCACGGTTACAGACATATTTCTTTAGGACTCCCATGAACGTCTCAAAGGGGAACATATTGTGTAGAAATACGGGGCCCAGAATGACAATCTCGTCGACTGGATGACCTAGGACGTGCGTCATGATATTGAAGAAGGATGGTGGGAACACCAGCTCGAAACTGACAAGACATTGCGCCACATCACTCCTTAGCCTTGGTATGATTTCTGGATCGATCACCTTCTGAGAGATTGCATTGAGGAATGCACATATATAGCTTCACAATGGCTAATCGGACGTTTTCCGGTAGAAGCCCCCTCAATGCAACCGGAAGCAGTTGCGTCATAATCACGTGGCAGTCATGAGACTTTAGGTTCTGGAACTTGTTCTCTGGAATATTTAGTATTCCCTTTATATTCGACGAGAAGCCAGTCGGGACCTTCATACTGAGCAGGCATTCAAAAAAGATTTCCTTCTCTTCTTTGGTAAGAGCGTAGCTGGCAGGACCTTCATACTTCTTTGGAGGCATGCCGTCTTTTTCGTGCAAACGTTGCAGGTCCTCCCGTGCCTCAGGTATATCTTTTTTCTTCCCATACACGCCCAAGAAGCCTAACAGGTTCACGCAAAGGTTCTTCATCACGTGCATCACGTCGATTGAAGAGCGTACCTCTAGCTCTTTTCAGTAGGGTAGGTCCCAAAATATAGATTTCTTCTTCCACATGGGTGCGCGTCCCTCAGCGTCATTCGGAACAGCTAGTCCGCCGGGACCCTTTCCAAATATTACGTGTAAATGAGAGACCATAGCAAGTACGTGATCACCGGTACGCATGGCGGGCTTCTTCCGGTGATCTGCCTCGCCTTTGAAATGCTTGCCTTTCTTTCGACATTGATGGTTGGTCGGGAGAAATCGACGATGGCCCAGGTACACATTCTTCCTGCATCTGTCTAGGTATATACTTTCGGTGTCAGCTAAATAGTGCGTGCATGCGTTGTATCCCTTGTTTGTCTGTCCTGAAAGGTTACTGAGAGCGGGCCAATCATTGATGGTCACGAACAGCAACGCCTTTAGGTCAAATTCTCCCCTCATGTGCTCATCCCACGCACGTACACCTGTTCCATTCCACAGCTGTAAGAGTTCTTCAACTAATGGCCTTAGGTACACATCAATGTCGTTGCCGGGTTGCTTAGGGCCTTGGATGAGAATTGACATCATAATGAACTTCCGCTTCATGCACATCCAAGGAGGAAGGTTATACATACATAGAGTCACGGGCCAGGTGCTGTGGTTGCTGCTCTGCTCCCCGAAAGGATTAATGCCATCCGCGCTTAAAGCAAACCATACGTTCCTTGGGTCACTTGCAAACTCAGCCCAGAACTTTCTCTCGAATTTTCTCCACTGCGACCCGTCAGCGGGTGCTCTCAACTTCCCGTCTTTCTTACGGTCCTCATGTGCCATCACATCAACTTGGCATGCTCTTTGTTTCTGAACAGTCGTTTCAACCGTGGTATTATAGGAGCATACCACATCACCTTCGCAGGAACCCTCTTCCTGCGGGGCTCGCCCTCAACATCACCAGGGTCATCTCGTCTGATCTTATACCGCAATGCACCGCATACCGGGCATGCATTCAAATCCTTGTACGCACCACGGTAGAGGATGCAGTCATTAGGGCATGCATGTATCTTCTCCACCTTCAATCCTAGAGGGCATACGACCTTCTTTGCTGCGTACGTACTGTCGGGCAATTCGTTATCCTTTGGAAGCTTCTTCTTCAATATTTTCAGTAGCTTCTCAAATCCTTTGTCAGGCACAACATTCTCTGCCTTCCACTGCAGCAATTCCAGTACGGTACCGAGCTTTGTGTTGCCATCTTTGCAATTGGGGTACAACCGTTTTTTGTGATCCTCTAACATGTGATCGAACATCAGCTTCTCCTTTTCACTTTCGCACTATTCCCTTGCATCAACAATGACCCGGCGGAGATCATCATCGGGCACATCGTCTGGTTCCTCTGGATCTTCAGCTTCCTCTTGATCTTCAGCTTCCTCTTGATCTTCAGCTTCCTCTTGATCTTCAGCTTCCCCCGTTGCAGCATCACCGTATTCAGGGGGCACATAGTTGTCATCGTCCTCCACTTCTTCGTTGTCTTCCATCATAACCCCTATTTCTCTGTGCTTCGTCCAGACATTATAGTGTGGCATGAAACCCTTATAAAGCAGGTGGGTGTGAAGGATTTTCATGTCAGAGTAAGACCTCGTATTCCCACAATTAGGGCATGGACAACACATAAAACCATTTTGCTTGTTTGCCTCAGCCACTTCGAGAAAATTATGCACGTCCTTAATGTACTTAGAGGTGTGTCTGTCACCGTACATCCATTGCCGGTTCATCTGCGTGCATTATATATAATTATGTGTGTCAAAAGTAAGAAAATTAGACAAGTATCTATCTAAAGTAAGATTTTTTTTCTTTCGGAAAGAAGATAAGAACAAGAGGCTCACCAGGGTGGTGCCGGCGACGAGATCGGCGCAGGCGATCGACGGCGGTGAAGACGAGGACGGGGCGTGACAGACCGCTAAACCTAGACAAATCTCGGAAAAAATGGAGCTCGGAGGTCGAACTTCGAGAGGAGAAAGCTTAACTAATGTGGCTCGGGCATTTCATCGAACACCTCATGTGCATAGGAGGTGAGCTAGAGCACCCAATGCCCTCCCCCTCGCCGGCCAGCAAAAAACAGAGCACTATGGAGTGCTCTGCTTGCCGGCGATGGGGTATATATAGGCAACTCATTGGTCCCGGTTCGTGGCTGGAACCGGGACTAAAGGCCATCCTACTGTCCCGGTTCCTGCCACGAACCGGGACCAATGGTTGTGGGCCAGAAGCGAGGCCCATTGCTCGCGGTTCGTGCCAAGAACCAGGACAAATGTGCCCAGACGAACCGGGACCAATGCCCACGAGGCCCCGGCCGGCTCCCTGGGCTCACGAACCGGGACAAGTGCCTCCATTGGTCCCGGTTCGTGGCAGAACCGGGACTAATGGGCTGGCCAGGCCCGAACGAAAGCCCCTTTTTCTACTAGTGCATAATCAATAATCTTATGTATTTTTCAGTTTTAGTGTTCTTATATTATTAGTCTAAATATTTATGTTAATTTAATCAAACAAATCTCGTTGAAATATATTGCACGCCAAAGTTACGCCTTGGGAGCATAAGAAACTCTTAATAGTTTTTCATTACATCATGTATTTCACATAAATTGATAAACCACGGAGAATATAAACTAATAAACCATGAATTTCATTGTCCTCTTCTATAGAAAAATATTTACTATAGCTCCACATTTGAAAATAGTCCTGATGCCCCTTTTATGTCTCTTAAGAAAAATGCTACAAAACTAAAAACAACATTTAAAAATATAAATACCTAGTCAAAATGACCCATTGGTGGCATCATATATATAATGTGTGGAGAATTATAGTTACATTACAAAATGTGTGACATACCTTTACATAAATATTTTTTAAAGGTATATGAACCTGCCTCAAACAACATAATATCTGGCTTAGGGTTGGATCTCTTTGTTTAGTTTGAGACATGCCCATTTTGCAAAGATGGCCTCCGTGAGAGCGCCCAATATTTTCCTCATCTAAGAAATAAAACTTGCAACTTTGTGGGGTCAGCACGTATGAAATATGCCCACGAGCCAATTCAAACAGAAGACTGATGTGTGAATATAGTATACATATTAGACTGAGAAAATATTCCTCAAAATAGTTACCTCCCGAATCATCATCTAATATGATCACAAGTAAGCATCTGTAGCAGCTATCTTAGTCCTTCCATGCATTTATCTACTTGGAATGACAAGCCCGTAGTAGTATAAAGATGGAGCATGGATACGATCATGGGTTTTACAAACTTAAATTTCTGCAAATCAGTAATTAGTATATATAAGCAACAAATTGAAGGAATTAACACTTATAAACAGAAGAATAATGGTAGACAAATAGGAACCTGTTTTTAAATCTTGTATCAACCTGTTGATTTATAAAGGATGATTGTGTCAAGTATCATTGATGTTCTCTAACTCAATGCATGGAAAACAGGAAAAGAGCTTCTAACTCAAATGACCAATAGCAGACTAAGCCATAGCTTAGTGGTGGAAAGGGGCTGATGCCTTCCTACACACCCAAATTTAAGGCATGGTACTTTAATTTGGATTTTGTTGCGTCAATTATACTGCAGGGCCTTCCTTACAGTCTTTCTATAAAAAAAAACTCAAATGACCAGTGCTTGCAATACTGTTGATCACCATCTAGAGTTTCTAGGCCAAATTGAACGGAAATAATAGAGAATAACCAATAAACAAATATAACTGCACATGACTTAAATGCAGGACAATTTCAATGGTGAATGTCGATCAGTCCAAGTTGGGGGCAGCCAGAGACAATCTGTCCTGGACACTCTTTTTTTTCTTGCAGAAAACGTGCGTGTGTTTCATTCTGCCCATCAAATCGCTGCTCCTAGGACGTACGGATCCTTTTCGTGTGCTTGTTGGGTAGAAGGAAAACGACCTTCTGCCGACGGCGATGGAAGAGGAATCCAGTCGGATCAGCGTTACGTGTAGAGACTGGAATCAGATCGCTGAACGGCCTGGGTTGGTGACGCCGGCCGCCGGCTCTTGCTCGTCCCGCCAAGTCGCAGCCAGCCGCTTTGATGGTGGCGGGCGGGCGCGTCCGTCAACGGTCGGGGATTCGTTTGAGATCGACGGCGAGTAGGAGCAGTCGAGCTAGCACTGGCTCCGTCGTCCGGCGTCTCGATCGTTTGAGCGATCGTGCCCCTCATTAACAACGTTGCCGCGTTCTAGATGCATGGGATGTTTGGTGGCTTGCCCGATCGCACTCAAAGTAGAAATCAACAATATCCTCATGAACCTTTCCAGATTTATTTTTTACCCATGATGAATTTGCTTTTGGACAAAGGTAAACGGTGGAGTATTCACATGGTTAAGGCGTGTTTAATCGCTGATTCCCGCCCCTTGAAAAGAGGCTACAGGCGGGCGTCTGCGTACATGCATGCATGTGGCTGTGGGAGTGGCCCGAAAAGCTAAAACGAAACTGAAAAGGGTCACGCAGCCAGGCGGCTTACTTTACTTGTGAACGAGTATACAATCTGAATCTGTAACATGCTGTTTTTTTGGAGACAAAAAGGAATAAGAAAAACACGTACGGAAGATGGACTATACGTACTATTGCACTCGCATGCATGCAGTTGTTTAAGAACGGGCATGGTACTACGTCATTGCTTACAAGTTACAACGTTCCATTGGTCTTGCGATCTGCATGCATGCGTGCATGGCTGTACACTGTAGTAGTACAACTCAAAAGATTTTCGAACTAGTCATACTGTACGTGCTACAGTACCATGTCAAATGTTCCGGCCGGTTGTGTTCACTCAGACAATAAAAACAGAAGGAAGAACACGTAGGCAGTTCGATTAAGTCTCGGCACGCACGTGCTAATTACTCGGCGATCGACCGCAAGCTGGTTGGTGAATTATGTGAGCTGAATTCCACGGTCTGCTAGTTCTTCCGGAAACGCGCGCGACCAGAAGAAGTACGTACTAGCAACGAGAAGGTCAAACCGGGATGCATCAACAGCGACGGCGGAACAGATGCAGGTAGCAGCTAGCAGTCACACGTGCAGAATACCCTAGGATTGGCCGGCCGGCTAGCCACTTGAACCCAATGAGCAGCCACGACAGATCGGGTCGCAGTACGTCCGCATGTACGTATGTCGACCCTGTCGGTAATGACCTCAAGAAAGCGAGTTTATTAATTCAGTTGACGAAGCTGCAGTTCCATGATTATTAGGTGCAGCGAAATTAAATTATGCATTACTCCGACAGATGATACGCTGGCTGGGGCGGGTGACGTATTCTCACTACGGACGGCTCGATCGGGTGAATCCGGCGTCCGAATTTGACGACCGAGGAGGAGCGCCGGTGCGACGTCGCGGGCGACAGGTAAATAAATGGAGTGAAGCGCGTTCGTATGCAGCACGACGTAAACACGTAGTGCGTACGACGTCCCGCAAAAGGGAAAAACACGTACCAAGGAGGAGAAGAAGCTAGGAATCAACAGTCCGGCCAGCCGCCCCTCCTCCTACTCCCTCACAACCCTAGCCGCCCCTCCTCCTCCTCCCTCCTCCTCCCTAGCCGCCCCTCCTCCTCTTCCCTTCCTCGCCGCCGCCTGAGGCAGCCGCTGGGCAAGCCCGGGGCACCAAGGATGGTGGCGGTGGGGCCTCGGTTGCCCTGCTTCTGCGTGGGGAACCCTGGATCTGGAGCGGCGGCTTCATTGGCAAGGCACGGCCCGCTATTAGCCGTGCGGGCGGTGGATCTGGCGTCCCGGCCGCACGGGCGGCGGGATCCGATGGTCGTTGGTGGCCGGCGGTGGTTTCTGCGGTGGCCGGTGCGCGCGATCTGGCGCCTCCCCTCCCCTGTTCGGCGTGCGGGCCAGCCTCGTCGGGCCGCGCTTCTTTGGGTCGCCGGTTCTGTACAGGAGGCACTGCTGGTGGCGGGGATCTAGTTCGGGCGAAATCCCTGGTCGGCAATGGCTGGCCGCGTCGACGGCGACGCCTGAGGGCGTCGTTCCCCTTCTTGGAGGCGTCGGTATGGACTGATCCCCTCACTTCCCCTTCCCCTAGGTCTGCCGGGCGAAAGCCTAACTTTGTTGGGCGGCGACGGCGCTCACGACGCCTTTTCCTTCTTGAAGGCGCCGCTCTAGGAACCTTGGGGCTGGGTGGCGCTTGTGGGTGGCGGGCAACGGCGGTGGTGCGGCCCTATCCTAGCATGGATATGCGTGTGTTGCTTGGAGATGGAATCGCGTAGGTGGAGGTCATCGTTTGGCGTCATGGTGGCGTCGATGGCGGAGGCACCTGCCAAGGTTGGCACCTCAATCTGCTCCGAAGATGGACCAGTGGAAGATGGCGGCGACGACACATGTGAGTGCGTTGGACCGGTTTGTGCCCCGGACCCGGTATGTGGCTCGGTTGGGGCCTCCGGCTTTAGATGTTAGGCTTAGGTGAGAGGTCTGGGTATTTGGCCTAGCTTACACCCCTTCATCATATGGATTGAAGTAGTGGCAGATGTTGTCAAGATGGCGGATTCAGGCATACTGTTGTACTACTTTATAAGGTCCTCGAAAATAATCAATAAAATAGCCGCATGCATCTTCCAGATGCAGAGGCCGGGGTCATCCTCTTTTTCTAAAAAAACGACTAGCATTTACCGACCCTGCACATATTGACGGACGCTTTCGCGTCACCAAAAGTTACTCGACGCTGCTGCTTGATCGAGTCTTTGTTGCGTCTCGATCGAATAGCTAGTGGTTGGAATGAGAAAAAAAGAGATTAAGAAAACTAACACTTGTCTAAACTGTAGTATAGCGCACATGGCACTTTTGCAGTTGGCAGTGCCCGTTATAGAGCCCTGAGTTACAAGACCAGACCATAGTCGTGTGCGTATATGCTGTCGGTCAATTATAAGCAGGGCAGCATGGGTTCACACACAAACATTTGCATGGATGACGCCATGACGGGATCTTAGGGAGACTTAAGCAACAACGACCGACCATGGTCACCCAGGTAATTAAGTATACAGCATACTACTCCTTGCTCGCAAGAAAAAAACACTAAGGTACATACTCCTCCTGAGAGCATTTACAGTCGGACTTGACAAATCCGGCCCACTATACGCCCGTGACCGCGTCCAAACATGCCCGCAGATGCGTTCAGACGGCGCCTCATATCTCGTGCCCGGCATTCACATATCTCAAATTTGGACTCTCAAATCCATGCAAATACATGCACATCCATTATACATGCCAATGTCACACGTAGATAACAAATGTTGGTACCGAAAATATATAGTTCTTACATCAAATTTATTTTAAGTGCACAACTCAAACATTAGCTCTTTGGTTTTAATTGTGGGTCCACATATGCTCAACACAGAAAGTTCATAAGCTGATTTGCATCTTGATCTTCCGAGATTTGAACTTATTCTCCAGGTGCTTCAAAATTATTGGATTGGGCAACACCATCACCCTCATCCTCGACAATCATATTGTGCAAAATAACATAACATGTCATCGGTGCCACAAAGTTTCTGATTCTCACATCATTGCAGCTCCACGAACAATTCCCCAACGAGTTTGAAGCACTCCGAATGCCCTCTTCACATCCTTCCTAGCTACTTCCTGCATAATTGCAAAGTGGCTTTCTTTTGTGATTCGGATATGGTCTTCACAAACGTCGCCCACTGAGGATAGATGCCACCGGCAAGATAGTATCTCATGTTGTAGTCACGGCTGTTGACAGTGTAGTTGCACGGCGGAAATTCCCCATTGCAAAGCCTCCTGAACACAGGATATCGTTGAAGCACGTTGATGTCGTTCTGAGAACCCGACATTCCAAAGAAAGCATGTCCAATCCATAAGTCATGTGATGCCACTGCCTCAAGTAGGATGATGGTCTTTTTGGTGTGACATTATACATTCCCGGCAAACCTTTGGGCAGTGCTTCCATTGCCAATGCATGCAATCAATTGATCCGAGCATTCTTGGAAAACCTCTGGCCTCTCCAATAGCCAACAACTTTTCTGTGTCCTGCACAATTGGTTCTCTTAGATACTCTGCTCTAAGCACCTGCACCATGGCGTGAGAAAACTTGACAATTAGTAGTCTTCACGCATGTGCTCTTCCCCATCCAGACCATCTTACCAACGACATCTGCGGCAGTACCAAGTGCGAGCATCCTCAGAGCAGCCGTGCATTTCTGCTTAGCACAGAAAGAAGGCCGCAACAACCCCTTGTGAGATTGAAGTAGTCATCATGTGCCTCACTCCCTCCACAATGCGCAAAACATTGGTTTCTGCATACGGAAACGGTGAGGAAACCGTGGATCATCTGGGAAAGTTGGGTTTGGAGCAAAGTAGTCCTTGTGCAGTAGTTGTGCTCCGGACACCCTATCCCGATTGATCACTCTTCTTCCTTTGTTTGATCACTTGAAGTTGAGAATTGCTCCACATGCCGATCCATTTACTCTTGCATGCTCATCAGCATGATCATGTCCATTTCTTTGTCTGAATCCGATGAATGGAAGAACTTATCTTGAATCACTTGATCAAGCTCCGTCAGTCCACACTCCTCGTCCAACAAAGCATCGGAATTCATTGTTTCCCTACAAATAAATCACAAAAAAACTGGGTTGCATAATGTGTCGAACACACAGAGCACAAGTGGCAACCCGAGAGTTGTCGGACATACCGTGATGGCGTCCGGGCCGGAGGCGACGTCCCCGGCGGCGAGGACCGAAGAGAGGACTGATGCGCAGGTGCTGGTGGCGCAGAGGCTTGGAACCGCTGCGGAGCAAGGATGGAGGCGAGCTGCAAGACGTCCGACACGGAGAAGGAAGAAGAGAGGAGAGAGCAAATAAATTTGATAAGTCGAGAGGCAGATTTAGGGCAATTGGTGGTAGGGTAGGATCATCAAATACAACGTGGCAGACGCGCCCAGGAGCCCTCATATCCTTCCTAGATTTGAGCTGGATATGAGGGTGCCGATCATCCCGGATGTTTGAGTCCCGTTTGAGGAGCCCATCTGGGTCGCTTTTCTGTGACCGGTGCCATCCGCCCGGGCGTTTGAAGTGGGTTTGAGGTGCCTAGCTATAGATGCCCTGATAGACACATGAAAAGCTATTCTACCATGTATGAGAGGTCCCCATGCTTGGTTCTGCCATTTATCCCGTTGAAGTTCACTGGTGGACTATTGGTCGTTATAAGGAGAAATATTGCTCTCCCATCAACCACCTTTAATCCATGCACGCTTTTGCGAGAGATTGCATGCTTCACTCCTTTTTGAACTGAAACTCTTATTCCATGTAGTTTTTTTATTTGATTTCTAAACGAAAATACAAGTGCAACTTTAGCAGAGTCATCATATGGCACTGATCACTATTATGACTACTCCCTTCGTCCGGAATTAGTTGTTTTAGATTTTTTACGAAATACATTTCAAAAAATAACTACTAATCCTTAACTTTTCAAGGAATCCTTCATCAGTGGTTGTGAATGACTGACTTTTTTCAATCTTTTCAACCCTGATTCCGTAGGAAGGGTTGATTCGTTCCTAATAGAACCATCAGATTTGATTCGTTCCTAATAGTCATGCGATGATCATCTTAGGATGATCCTTTTGTCAACGGATGCTCGTATTACACTCGTAGTCTTTGTAGGATAAGAACCCGGAAACTCATGTCTAGATAGATCCGTTTCTAGACAAATCTAAGACAACTAATTGGAGACAGAGGTAATATCAAAATAGCGATTTTAGACCAAAATGACACTAGTAGTGTCGCTATATGACTCTCGGTAACCATAATTTACTGAGCTCGCTCCATAAACGACCCGAGGCCTTCATATTTGAAGGTTAGGGAGGTACAATATGGCACTCACTCCATAGACAACCAGCTGCGAGCTTTTTCTTTTTTTAGAAAAGAAGGAAGACCCCCGGCCTCTGCATTTGGGCGATACATGCAGCCACTTTATTAATTATTCACACCAGACCTTACAAAGAAATACAACAGTAAGTCTGAAGCCACCATCTAAGCAACATCTGTCGCTACGCCTACCCAATTGACGAAGGGATGCTAATAGTCCGGGCCTGATACCACAGACCTCGCAACCAAGCCTAACATCAAAGACCTGAGGCCCCAACCAAGCCACTTGCCTGGTATGGGGCATACACCGGTCCGGCGCGCTCTTAGAGGCCACCGCCACCAACTGCCACCACTCCAACTTCAGAGTTGTACTGACGCATCATCCTTGCCCGGTCTAGCTACCGTCGACGCCACCACGGCGCCCAACGCCAGCACCTCCCTGCGCGCGAACTGCTGAGCACGTCGCGATCGCCGCTGGTACCCCTCAGCACCATGCCGCCAAATACCACCAGCTGACACAACTTGAAGTCTCTGGAAGATCTGTCGTGCGTAGCACTTGCCGACCAGGCGTGACGAAGCGTAGCACTTGTCGTCCAGGCATGACAAAGCGTAGCACCTGTCGGCTAGGCATGACAAAGCTTAGCACCTGTCGGCTAGGCATGACTCGACATCTCCACCGAAGCTCCGTGCAAGACGAAGCCGCTCCACCTCCTACCTCTGACTTCCGGCACTGGTCCACAAATGATGCTCCCAAGAGAGAAACGACACCACAGTGCCACCATCGTCTGACCTGGAAAACCAGATCCTAGGGTTTCCCCCTGTGCAGCACGAGTGGGTCGACAGTTATTACATGACGATGCCTTCATCAAGGTAACGACGCAGAACGCCGCCATCGCCTGACGTCAGCTCGGTTTTCACCGGCAACTCTGTCTCCCCAACTCGCAGCCGGGACTAGACGACGGATCTCGAGATCCGACAACCCGGCCTCTGGCTGGCCACCTCCAATGGAGAAGCTGCCCACCACCGCCGGCTGCACCGGCCAGATTAGGTCTGACCGGAGGTGCCGCCAAGCAGTCTACCAGGCCCTCGACACTGCCGCCGATTCAAAGCCGGATGACACGCCGCCGCAGCATAGACCGCCCGCCACGAGGCAGGAGTGGCCTCCGCCATCGTCGCCGCATCCATCGCCGCCGCCGTCGCCGCCGCTTCGCTAGATCGGTCGCGCCTCCACGCGCATAGGGGCCCCGCACCATCCCTGAGATATGGGAACAAGGAGAACCCCCGCCACCGCCGTCGGCCACCGGGCGCAGGCCGGCGGCGGCGGGAGGAAGGGAGGGAGGGGGGTCGGCCCCGACGGTGGCTAGGGTTGGAGTACCATGCTACCTCTTGAGCACTGTGTTGGTTTTCCTTGAAGAGGAAAGGGTGATGCAGTAAAGTAGCGTAAGTATTTCCCTCAGTTTTTGAGAACCAAGGTATCAATTCAGTAGGAGACCACGCACGAGTCCCTCGCACCTACACAAACAAACAAGAACCTCGCAACCAACGCGATAAAGGGGTTGTCAATCCCTCAACGGTCACTTAAGAGAATGAGATCTGATAGATATGATAAGATAAATATTTTTGGTATTTTTTATGATAAATTTGCAAAGTAAAATAAAAGGTAATAAAAATAAGATAAATATGATGGAAAATAGACCCCGGGGCCATAGGTTTCACTAGTGGCTTCTCTCGAGAGCATAAGTATTACGGTGGGTGAACAAATTACTGTTGAGCAATTGATAGAATTGAGCATTGTTATGAGAATATCTAGGTATGATCATGTATATAGGCATCACGTCCGAGACAAGTAGACCGACTCCTGCCTGCATCTACTACTATTACTCCACACATCGACCGCTATCCAGCATGCATCTAGAGTATTAAGTTCAATTGAACAGAGTAACGCTTTAAGTAAGATGACATGATGTAGAGGGATAAACTCATGCAATATGATATAAACCCCATCTTGTTATCCTCGATGGCAACAATACAATACGTGCCTTGCTGCCCCTACTGTCACTGGGACAGGACACCGCAAGATTGAACCCAAAGCTAAGCACTTCTCCCATTGCAAGAAAGATCAATCTAGTAGGCCAAACCAAACTGATAATTCGAGGAGACTTGCAAATATAACCAATCATACATAAAAGAATTAAGAGAAGATTCAAATATTGTTCATAGATAATCTTGATCATAAACCCACAATTGATCGGTCTCAACAAACACACCGAAAAAGAAGATTACATCGGATAGATCTCCACGAGAATCGTGGAGAACTTTGTATTGAGATCCAAAGAGAGAGAAGAAGCCATCTAGCTAATAACTATGGACCCGAAGGTCTGAGATAAACTACTCACACATCATCGGAGAGGCTATGGTGTTGATGTAGAAGCCCTTCGTGATCAATGCCCCTTCCGGCGGAGCGCCGGAAAAGGCCCCAAGATGGGATCTCACGGGTACAGAATGTTGCGGCGGTGGAATTAGGTTTTTGGCTCCGTATCTGGTAGTTTGGGGTACGTAGGTATATATAGGAGGAACAAGTACGTCGGTGGAGCAACGTGGGCCTCACGAGGGTGGAGGCCGCGCTGGGGGGGGGGGGGGGTAGGCGTGCCCCCTACCTCGTGCCCTCCTGGTAGCTTTCTTGACGTAGGGTCCAAGTCGTCTGGATGACGTTCGTTCCAAAAATCACGTTCCCGAAGGTTTCATTCCGTTTGGACTCCGTTTGATATTCATTTTCTGCGAAACACTGAAATAGGCAAAAAACAGCAATTCTGGGCTGGGCCTCCAGTTAATAGGTTAGTCCCAAAAATAATATAAAAGTGTTTAATAAAGCCTGTTAAACGTCCAAAACAGAATATAATATAGCATGAAGCAATAAAAAATTATAGATACATTGGAGACGTATCAAGCATCCCCAAGCTTAATTCCTGCTCGTCCTCAAGTAGGTAAATGATAAAAACAGATTTTTTTATGCGGAATGCTACTTGGTATAATTTTCAATGTAATTCTCTTATTTGTGGTATGGATATTCAAATCCAAAAGATTCAAGACAAAAGTTCAATATTGACATAAAAATAATAATACTTCAAGCATACTAACTAAGCAATCATGTCTTCTCAAAATAACATGCCAAAGAAAGTTATCCCTACAAAATCATATAGTCTGGCTATGCTCTATCTTCACCACACAAAGTATTTAAACCATGCACAACCCCAATGACAAGCCAAGAAATTGTTTTATACTTCTGGTGTTCTCAAACTTTTTCAATCTTCACGCAATACATGAGCGTGAGCCATGGACACAACACTATATGTGGAATAGAGTGGTGGTTTTGGAGAATACAAAAAGAGGAAGAAGATAGTCTCACATCAACTAGGCATATCAACGGGCTATGGAGATGCCCATTAATAGATATCAATGTGAGTGAGTAGGGATTGACACGCAACGGATGCACTAGAGCTATAAGTTTATGAAAGCTCAACAAAAGAAACTAAGTGGGTGTGCATCCAACTCGCTTGCTCACGAAGACCTAGGGCATTTTGAGGAAGCCCATTATTGGAATATACAAGCCAAGTTCTATAATGAAAAATTCCCACTAGTATATGAAAGTGATATCATAAGAGACTCTCTATCATGAAGATCATGGTGCTACTTTGAAGCACAAGTGTGGTAAAAGGATAGTAACATTGTCCCTTCTCTCTTTTTCTCTCATTTTTTTATTTGGGCCTTTTCTCTTTTTTATGGCCTCTTTTTTTAGTCAGGAGTGTCATCCCGACTTGTGGGGGAATCATAGTCTCCATCATCCTTTCCTCATTTGGGACAATGCTCTAAAAAATGATGATCATCACACTTTTATTTACTTACAACTCAACAATTACAACTCAATACTTAGAACAAAATATGACTCTATGTGAATGCCTCCGGCGGTGTACCGGGATATGCAATGAATCAAGAGTGACATGTATGAAAGAATCATGAACGGTGGCTTTTCCACAAATACGATGTCAACTACATGATCATGCGAAGCAATATGACAATGATGGAGTGTGTCATAGTAAACGAAACGGTGGTAAGTTGCATGGCAATATATCTCGGAATGGCTATGGAAATGCCATGATAGGTAGGTATGGTGGCTGTTTTGAGGAAGGTATATGGTGGGTGTATGATACCGGCGAAAAGTGCGCGGTATTAGAGAGGCTAGCAATGGTGGAAGGAAGAAAAGTGCGTATAATCCATGGACTGAACATTAGTCATAAAGAACTCATATATTTATTGCAAAAATCTATAAGTTATCAAAGCAAAGTATTACGCGCATGCTCCTAGGGGGATAGATTGGTACGAAAAGACCATCGCTCGTTCCCGATCGCCACTCATATGGAAGACAATCAATAAATAAATCATGCTCTGACTTCATCACATAATGGTTCACCATACGTGCATGCTAGGGAATCACAAACTTTAACACAGGTATTTCTCAAATCCACAACTACTCAACTAGCATGACTCTAATATCACCATCTTTATATCTCAAAACAATTATCAAGCATCAAACTTCTCATAGTATTCAACACACTCATAAGATAATTTTTACTAATCTTGAATGCCTATTACTTTAGGACTAATTTCTCAATTTAAGTAAATTACCATGCTGTTTTGTAGGACTCTCAAAATAATATAAGTGAAGCATGAGAGAACAATAGTTTCTATAAAACAAATCCACCACCGTGCTCTAAAAGATATAAGTGAAGCACTAGAGCAAAAACTATATAGCTCAAAAGATATAAGTGAAGCACATAGAGTATTCTAACAAATTCCGAATCAAGTTTGTCTCTCTCAAAAGGTGTGTACAGCAAGGATGATTGTGGAAAACTAACAAATAAAGACTCAAATAATACAAGACGCTCCAAGCAAAACACATATCATGTGGTGAATAAAAATATAGCTCCAAGTAAAACTATATAACACAAAACTTAACAGAAAAATCTCGTGAGCTCCGTTAGCGAAAGAAAACAAAACACCACTTCAAGGTACTGTAATGAACTCATTCTTTATTTATTTTGGTGTTAAACCTACTGTATTCCAAATTATCTATGGTTTATAAACTATTTTATTAGCCATAGATTCATCAAAATAAGCAAACAACACACGAAAAACAGAATCTTTCAAAAACAGAACAGTCTGTAGTAATCTGTAACTAACTTAAACTTCTGGAACTCAAAAAATTCAGCCAAAATAGGAAGATCTAGACAATTTGTTTATTGATCGGCAGAAATTGGAATCAATATTTTATCACGTTCTGATAATTTTTAACAATTGTTCTCGTGAACAGAAAGTTTCTGGAATTTTCAGCAAGATCAAATAACTATCATCCAAGAAGATCCTATAGGTTTAACTTGGCACAAACACTAATTAAAACTTAAAAAACATCTAACCAGAGGCTAGATCAAATATTCATTCCTAAACAGAAGCAAAAAAAAACTAAAAATAAAATTGGGTTGCCTCCCAACCAGCGCTATCGTTTAACGCCCCTAGCTAGGCATAAAAGCAAGGATAGATCTAGGCATTGCCATCTTTGGTTTTAGGGAAGAAAAGAGCAAACTTGTTATCTACGGAATTAATCTTTCTATTTTGATAAAGCACGTGGCTATTAATGGTAGAAGAAAGATTAAGCACGTTGCGGAAATTGGCATCTAGGCTAGCTTTTATTTCTTTGATAGATTCATTTTGGTAGGAGAGCAAAAGAGATGTGGATTCAACTTTCTCATTCATGGGGTGCCCAAATATAGTTTTCATCTTTTCATAGGTATCTATGGGGTCCCCTTCAAGAAAACCCTCTTCAAAAATAGAATCTAAAACTTGTTTGAACGAAGCGGGCAACCCAACATAAAAGCTTTTTAGGTAAACCTCAATTTGATATTGGGGTACATAGCTAGCCCGGATCCTTAACAGCCTATCCCAAGCATCTTTCAAAGATTCATCGAGTAAATAACGAAAAATTCCAGAATCATCTTCATCAAAATTAATAAGACTCTCATTGACAACTCCGACAGGTTTTTCCACAGCTTTATTTATGAGTTTAGATAGAATAGAAGGATCGTCCAAGCTCGAGAGAGAACCCCCAACTCTTTTTGGTTCCGACATGGCGAGGGAAAAGCGAGCGAAAAGAGGCAAACGAAAAAGAGAGGGCGAATAAAACGGCAAGGGTGAAGTGGGGGAGAGGAAACAAGAGGCAAATGGCAAATAATGTAATGCGAGGGAGATGAGTTTGTGATGGGTACTTGGTATGTCTTGACTTGACTTGACTTGGCGTAGGTCCCCCTGGCAATGGCGCCAGATATCCTTCTTGGTACCTCTTGAGCACCGCGTTGGTTTTCCCTTGAAGAGGAAAGGGTGATGCAGTAAAGTAGCGTAAGTATTTTCCTCAGTTTTTGAGAACCAAGGTATCAATCCAGTAGGAGACCACGCACGAGTCCCTCGCACCTACACAAACAAACAAGAACCTCGCAACCAACGCAATAAAGGGGTTGTCAATCCCTCAACGGTCACTTACGAGAATGAGATCTGATAGATATGATAAGATAATATTTTTGGTATTTTTATGATAAATATGCAAAGTAAAATAAAAGGCAATAAAAATAGCTAAGTTTTGGAAGATAAATATGATAGAAAATAGTCCCGGGGGCCATAGGTTTCACTAGAGGCTTCTCTCGAGAGCATAAGTATTACGGTGGGTGAACAAATTACTGTTGAGCAATTGATAGAATTGAGCATAGTTATGAGAATATCTAGGTATGATCATGTATATAGGCATCATGTCCGAGACAAGTAGACCGACTCCTGCCTGCATCTACTACTATTACTCCACACATCGACCGCTATCCAGCATGCATCTAGAGTATTAAGTTCAAAAGAACAGAGTAACGCTTTAAGTAAGATGACATGATGTAGAGGGATAAACTCATGCAATATGATATAAACCCCATCTTGTTATC